>NW_024345599.1:62320-81914 GCF_902729225.1 Pteropus medius
CAGAGTGAAAGGAGGAAAAATGATACCAACAGAGAATATGATATGCCTTTTGGCCTAAAAATCTAGAGTAAAGGAACATCGTAAGGGTATTTTTTTGTCCTTTTTTTTTTTTATTATGGTGACATTGGTTAACAAAATCCAATAAGTTTCAAGTGCACAATTCAAGAGTATGTCATATTTATAACGCATTGTATGTTGTAATATATATTATATATAGTGATATTCCATTGTGTGTATATAACAACGTTGTTAAGCATTTAAAGAGAGAAAATAAGTAATACCTAACAGGATTTCTGGCTCATACTAGGCACTCAGCAGAAGTTTACTTCCCATCCTATTCCCTCCCTTCTATAACAGAGGTGGCATTGCCATAAATGAAATAGCACAACTATGTGATAAAAAGCATTGATAATGACTACCATAGAAAAAATACATTTACATTATGTAGGAAATATAATTCATTCTTTGTTATATTTGGCCAGACCACATAAATTGCTGATATTCAGTCATTTGGTCTACCAAAACAATTTCACATTTTCAATCTAATAGAAAAATATGTGTGTTAAGTTGAAAGAGGGAGGACAGTCTTCACCTTTTTCCTGGCGAATTGGATTTTTCCCCCTGTCCTCTTTCTGGATCTCAGATTAGACATCAGGAAAGCACATAATATGGATATCTGTGCTATTCTTTTAGCTTCAGAAAGACTATGTGAGTACAAAGCTACAGTGATCGATCTGATAGACAGGATTCTAGAGAAACATTCAAAAGAGTCGCTTGGATTCCAGGACTGGAAGCATCACTGATGACAGGACTTTTGGGTGAGTCACTTCTTTGCTAGCATAGACTGATCACCAGGATAAAATTAGGGGGTCTACCCAGCCATCCTGGAGTATTGTTGAGACCCATGAGACACAAGCTTGGCAAGCACTCTGGGTTCTCAATTAGGAAGACCTGTTAAGGCTAAGGAATTATTTTAACAGAAATTAGTTTGCAGGAATAACAGGACACTACACATTAGGCATTCAAATGGCAATTATTTACAAATTGTCAACAGACATTTGTAAAACACAAATGATGCCCAGATGGACATGGATCCTGCCCTCTACAGAACTAAGGAAACTCATGTGAACTGTACCTACTAATGTGCTATGACCTTTCCAGGTGCTGTCTCTTTTAATATTTGAAGTAACCCTATGAGGCAACATTTATTATTTCAATTCTTCAGATGAGAATTTTTACATTTCATTAACTAAATCTTATAAAATATAAGTGGCAGAGCCCATAATTAATATCTGGCCTTTCTATTTTCTCAATCTATGTTCTTTCCTTTCCAGGACATTGGTATGGAGCTAATCAAGTTCCTGGAGTGTCCAGCCCTTGGCCTCTTAGCCCAATGACAAGCACAACATGTCTGTTATCGACACCACCAAGAAATTAAGAAATGTTGCGTGAGTGTTTGTGGGTATATGGCACAGTATGTAGAGAGAACAATATGAACAAAGACATGGAATTCAAGGGAATGTTTGGCCTCCTGGAGAACTGGATCTGGGCTGCTGGGGCTGGACACTCTGCAGAAAGGAGTTCTTTGGACTAATATGGTTCCATCATTCCAAAGCTCCACTATATATCTCAGGCAACAGTATAGCACAACTAGAAGCCAAATCTGTAAAAATTATTAGAGACTTTTTTCCTTTTTAAAAAATTAAATCTATTGGGTTAACATTGGTTAATAACATTATACAAATTTCAGGTGTGCAACATTATAAGATGATGTTTGTGTACTTTATTGTGTGCTCACCACTCAAAGCCTAGCCTCCTTCCATCACCATATATTTGACCCCTTTACCCCCTTAGACCTCCCCCACCCCTTTTCCCCTCTGGTAACCACCATTCTGTTGAATGTATCTTTGAGTTTGTTTGTTTGTTGATTTTGATGTTCATTTGTTGCTTTTTGTTTTATATCTCACATATGAGAGAAATCATATGGTTCTTAATGTTCACTTTCAGTTTCATACCCATAAATTAGTTCAAAATTTAAATGCATATTTTAACAGAAATAGATCTAAATTTGTGCCAGGTATGCCATTACGTCTTTATATTTACCTAGAAAAGATGGGCAACTTTTGGAGGAAATACTTTTCTCTTTATCACTACCCTCTAGCTCAAATTGCAGGTTGAATTTTTTTTCATCAGAATTGTGGAATGTGTCTTTGTTCCTCATCAAACTCCCCTGGGTTAATAATTATGGGCTGAAAGATGAAAACGTCAGTGGTAGGGTATGGGAGGTGCTTATTTCTGAAGGTGTTCAGAACAAGTCTTGCTTTTATTTCTCTCTGTGTGTTCCTGCCTAGAGCAATTCTGTGTCTTTCTCTCTTTTTTTTTTTGCCATTCTCTCAACGTTTATCTTTTGTTCTCCAATTCAGGTCTTTGTCAAAGAAGTTAAGGCAAAATGTCAGTAGATACAGAAAATCATACTTGGCTTGGTTTCCTTGGCAGTTCTGTGTAATATGTTCTTGATGTCAATCTTTGTTGACTGAGAAGTGGACCCACAAAATGTTGGTAGACATTATGGCAACAAGCTAAGATAGCTAGCAGATGACACATAACATTCAAGAGATATAAGTCCAGGAATAAAAGGGAGAGCTTTAAGGTCAAAAGAGTAGAGTTTCTAGGAAACCAATATTTGAATTCTAACTCCATTTAAGCAAAATGGAGTGCTTACTTGTTTGTTTTTCCTTATCCAGAGTATCCTCGTTCATTCATTCATTTATCTCTTTATTCATTCTTATATTATTCCCAACCATGGTAGTATCTAGTATTCAGTACTTTTTACTAGAGGTTCTGCTGACGTTTTGCTGATGTGTCTAAGTTGCTACAACAGCCCTTGTGCACTGATATAATTTTTCTTAACAAATGCAAAGAGTTCCAAATATAGAATGATCATTGAGAGAAAAAGGCCTTTTTATTCCCTCATTTCTTTTCCAAACTCACTCCTATAAACAAACAACTCCTTGGAACAATTCTGGCAGTCAGAGAAGACATTAAGCTCCAGAACCACCACCTGTTCCTGCTGTGACTCATAACATAAACATAGACCCTCTGTGTAGCCTGTTTCCTAGAACTTTAAAATACAACTCGCAGCTGGTGTCTCTCTTCTGAGAGGCCCCTGTGTACAAGAGGTCCCTTCATGGAGTAAGCCGGAGCACCCATGGTCCAGCAAAGTGTTGATTTTTCAGCCTTAGGAGTTTTACAAATTTATTATTTTCTCCAAATGTATTTGTACAATCTGAAGCACCATCTCCTCCAGATCCCTACAATGTCCTAAGGGACATCCTTATAATCCACTTCAAGCTTCTGCCACAAATATCTCACCCCCTCTCCTTACCCTCATCCAGAGGCAGTCATACTTTCCTCTTTCCTAGACATTTGTATCCATATCTCTGCTCACCTCAGTGACAGAATGATCACATTCAACTGCCTCTCATTCAGGTTTGATACTGTGTATTTTTCTTTGCTCGCTTTCAAAATATTCTTTAGAAAGAAATGTGTTGTATAAAACTCTTAAACCTATTATCCCTAAGAAGACTTTAACTCATTGAGAATGAAGATGCCAGTCTCCTGGTTTGTGTAAACAATTCCAGAAAAAACGAAGGGTAGACAAAAAGAATAGAAGATTTGATATAGAATTTGACAGGCTGACCATGGAGAGGACCTGCTGAAAGAATTATATTGGTTGTTCAATATGCGTTTTGACAATCTAGCCCAGGGGTTGGCAAACTTTTTTTCAGTATAGGGCTAGATAGTAAATATTTTGGTCTTTTGGGGCCAGGTAATCTGTGTCTCAATTAATCAACTCTGTTTTTGTACTGCTAAAGCAGTGTGGATGTGTCCCAATAAAACTTTATTTACAAAAACATAGGGTGGGCTGGACTTGGCCTATGGGCCGTAGTTTACAAATTCCTGATCTAGCAGATAGTATAATCTCTAAGTACATGTGCTTGCATATCCAAGTAATTGATATTCAAATCCTAAGTGTTGGTTAAGAATTGGGGCTTTATTCTTCAATTCAGTTCCTATTATCTCAATGATTAATATTATAAATTATATTAATGTTATTGGAGTCGATGCTGAGGTTCCACGGGTATTTATAAATTAGTACAATATCTCTTGGAAGCTGTAATCATTATCTCTTCGCAATTGGAGAGAAAGAGTTCAGGATATAAAAGGTAATGGAAAAAGAGTTTTCATTTCCTAACACTTGGCACCACTCCTATAAATAACTCTTCAGTCCAGTAACAACACTCAGAAGTAATATTCCAGCCACCTGTTTCTGCTGCTACTGAAAAATGCAAACATGAATAACTTTAGATTAATTTTCTAGTTGGCAGTATTTTTATCTCCTTTGAAACTATAAATGTAGTTAATATATTAATGTTAGAATAGACCTTCAAATTTTGAATGTCAAATGAAGAATAAAATGAAATTAAGAGATAATAATAAAAAAGGTTTTTTGTTCCTTCCATTTATTTCAAGATTTATCTAATCATGCTACTATAAATTTTGCTCTCAAGTTACAGAAACCTACCTTTGACATTTAAACCCACTGGCTGCTATTTACACATATATAGTGTGAGTTTTACTTGTTTGCATTTCAGAGATCAGTATTACCTCTAAGTTAGAAGGAGGGAATTTACTTTAACAGTTTCTCAGAAAAATATTACCCCCCCCCTTTATTTTCTTCTTAAGCAGAACTTATTTTGATTTTAAGTATCCACTGTATTTTCAGTCTGATCACATTGCCGACATTGGGCCAGATGGATACCCAGCTCTTCTCTTACATCACTTTGCCCTAATTTTCTGGAGCTGGGCCTAAGTCCTGGAGTGTGGAGTTTTATAGAATATGAGAACATTGTTAGAGGGAAACTTCTGGTCTCCAAATCTCTTGCCTAAGAATGTATCTGTTCAGATATCTTTATCTCACCTGTTGCTTGGTCATCTGTTTATATCAGTGGCCCCATGGGTATTGGTATTAATCATCCCCAATATATAGTACTTTGCAGCAAAGTTCTACCTACTGTTTCTGTACCAGGTTTCCTCTGATTACTTAGTAGCCTTTCTCACTACAGTCCTGCATTTATTCACAAGGATGTTTTTTAGTCTAGTATCTCACTATGGTCATTTTCCCTTGCAGACACCTTTTCCTTAAAGGCCAGACATCTGGCATATCAGATATGTTTGGTCTTTTTACATCTCATTTCCCTTGTCTTAAATCTTTCCTAAATTCTGCCACCCTGTGAGTCATATTTATGCCGTCCATTCTTTCATTTTCTTCCAAAAATATCTTTCTATGTTTTCCCTAGGACTTCTGACATCTGCTTTTCTATCCCATGCCTCCTAATGTGTCTCCTTAGATACAACTTAGATTTTGCTCAGTAAATGCAAGTGTATTTCAGTATTCCCACCATAGGATTACTGCCAGTTCTCCTTGGTTGGTGGAGTGATACACAAATCCTTCAGTAATACATGTAGTAATTAGCTCCATTTTTTTTAATTAATTTATTTTATTTTTATTTTTATTTTTTTAAATGCTAGCATATTTTTTTCATACTATATATACATAATTTTTTAAACATTTTATTTTCCCACTCCCCCCCATTCCCTCTCTTCTGGTAACCACTAGTACATTGTCCATGTCCATGAGTCCCTGTTTGTTTGCCCTGTTCATTTGTTGCTTTTAGGTTTATATCCCCCATATAAATGATATCATGTGATTTTCAACCTTTTCTGTCTGGCTTATTTCACTTAGTATGATTATTTCAAGGTCCATCCAAGTTATTTCAAATGGCAGTATTTCATCTCTTCTTTTGGCTGAGTAATATTCCATTGTATATATGTACCGCCTATTCTTTAGCCAATCACCTATAGTAGGAAACTTCGGTTGCTTCCATGCCCTGGTCACTGTGAATAATACTGCTATGAACTTCGAATATGAGTTTTCAAGTCTTTGGGGTAAATACCCAGTAGAGGGATTGCTGGATCATATGGTAGATCAATTCTTAGATTTTTGAGGAACCTCCATACTGTTTTCCATAGTGGCTGTACCACTTTGCGGTCCCCCCAGCAGTGTATGAGGGATCATTTTCTCCACATCCTCTTCAACACTTGTTATTACTTGTACTGTTGAGAACAGCTATTCTAACAGGTGTGAGATGGTATCTCATTGTGATTTTAATTTGCATTTCTCTAATAGCTAGCGATGTTGAACATCTTTTCATATATTTCTTGGCCGTTTGTATGTCTTCTGTGGAGAAGTGTCTGTTCAGGTCCTCTGCCCATTTCTTGATTGGATCCCTTGTATTTTTGTTGTTGGTATTGAGTCATATGAGTTCTTTGTATATTTTGGATATTAGGCCCTTATTGGAGGCATTACTTGCAAATATATTTTCCCATTCGAAGGTTGTCTCTTTACCTTGTTGACTATTTCTTTTGTTGAGCAGAAGCTTTTTAGTTTGATGTAGTCCCATTTATTTATTTTTGCTTTTACTTCCCTTGCCTTTGAGGTAAAATTCATAAAATCCTCTTTAAGCCCAAGGTCCTTGAGTTCCGTTCCTATGTTTTCTTCTATGCATTTTATTGTTTCAGGCCTTATATTCAGGTCCTTAATCCATTCTGAGTTAATTTTGGTGTGTGGTGATAGACAGTCTAGTTTCATTCTTTTGCAGGTGGCTTTCCAGTTTTCCCAGCACCATTGATTGAAGAGGCTTTCCTTTCTTCACTGTATGTTTTTGGCATTTTTCTCAAAAATTATTTGTCCATATAAATATGGGTTTACTTCTGGACTCTCGATTCTGTTCCACTTGTTCGTGTGTCTGTTTTTCTGCCAGTACCTTACCATTTTGATTACTGTCACTTTGTAGTATAATTTGAAGTCAGGCAGAGTGAAGCCTCCAGCCTCGTTCTTTATTCTCAGGATGGCCTTGGCAATTTGGGGTCTTTTGTGGTTCCATACAAATCTGATGATTTTTTGTTCCATTTCTTTAACAAATGCTGATGGGATTTTGATGGGGATTGCATTAAATCTATATAACGCTTTAGGTAATATGGTCATTTTAACTATGTCAATTTTTCCAATCCAAGAACGTGGAATATTTTTCCATTTACATTTTTGTATCTTCTTTGATTTCTTTTAATAAGGCCTTGTAGTTTACATTATATAGGTCCTTAACATGTTTCATGAAATTTATTCCTAGGTATTTTTTGTTGTTGTTGCAACTGCAAAAGGAATTATTTTTTCCGCTTCTTTTTCTGACACTTCGTTATTAGAGTGTAGGAATGCTATGGATTTTTGAACGTTGATTTTGTATCCAGAGACATTACTGTATTTGCTTTTTGTTTCTAGTAGTGTTCTTGTGGAGTCTTTAGGGTTTTCTATATAGAGAATGATATCATCTGCAGATAGTGGTAGTTTGATTTCTTCGTTTCCTATTTGGATGCCTTTTATATCTTTCTCTTGTCTGATTGCACTTGCTAGGACTTCCAGTGTTATACAAAATAACAGTGGTGATAGCGGAGAGCCTTGCCTTGTTCCTGATCTTAGAGGGAAGGTTTTACATTTTTCACCATTAAGTATAATGTTGGCTGATGGCCTGCCATATATGGCCTTTATTATGTTAAAGTACTTTCCTTCTATACCAATTTTGTTAATTTTTTTGATCATAAATGGGTGCTGTATCTTGTTGAAGGCTTTTTCTGCATCTATTGATATGATCAGGATTCTTATTTTCTAATTTGTTATGTGGTATATCACATTAATTGATTTGCATATGTTGAAACATCCCTGAGATGAAGCCCACTTGATCGTAGTGTATAATCTTTTGTATATGTTGCTGTATTCGGTTTGTTAGTATCTTATTTAGGATTTTTGCATCTGTGTTCATGAGAGATATTGGTTTTTAGTTTTCTTTTTTGTGTGTTATCTTTACCAGATTTTGGTATTAGAGTAATATTGGCCTCATAAAAAGAGTTGAGAAGTATTGCCTTCTCTTCAATTTTTTGGAAGAGTTTGAGGAGAATAGGTATTAAATCTTCTTTGAATGTTGGTAGATAGAATTCACTGTTGAAGCCATCTGGTCCTAGACTTTTAATTTTGGTAGGTTTTGGATGATTGTTTCAATTTCCATACTGCTGATCGGTCTATTTAGATTTTTCAGTTCTTCTTGATTCAGTCTAGGAAGGTTGTATTTTTCTAAGTACTGGTCTATTTCTTCTACATCATTAATTTGGTGTTATATACTTTTTCATAGTATTCTTGTATGCTCTTTTGTATTTCTGCGATGTTAGTCGTAATTTCCTCTCTTTCATCCCTGATTTTGTTTATTCGTGTCCTTTCTCTTTTTTCTTTAGTGAGTCTAGCCAGAGGTTTGTCAATTTTATTAACCTTCTCAAAGAACCAGCTCTTTGTTGTATTTATTTTTTCTATTTTTGTTGTTGTTGTTGATGTTTTCAATTTCATTTATTTCTGTTCTGATTTTGATGATTTCTTTCCTTCTGCTGACTTTAGGCTTCATTTGTTCTTCTTTTTCGGTTTTGTAAGATGAAGCATTAGGTTGTTTATTTGGGCTTGTTCTTGTTTGTGGATGTAGGCCTGTAATGATATGAACTTTCTTCTTGTGACCACTTTTGCCATGTCCCAAAAGTTTTGATATATTGTAGTATCATTATAATTCATTTCTATGTATCTCTTGATCTCTGTTTTTATTTCTTCTGTGATGCAGTTATTCTTCAGTAGCATGTTGTTTAATCTCCATGTATTTGTGGTTCTTCCTGTGTTCTTTTTGCAGTTGGTCTCTAGCTTCAAAGAATTATGATCAGAGAATATGTTTGGTATGATTTCAACCCTCTTATATTTGTTGAGGCTATCTCTGTGTCTCAGTATGTGCTTGATTCTTGAGAATGTTCCATGTGCACTAGAGAAGAATGTACAAGCAGCTGTTTTGGGATGGAATGCTTTGTAAATGTCAATTATGTCCAGTTGGTCTAATGTATCATTTAAGGATGCTATTTCCTTATTGATTTTCTGTTTGGATGATCTGTCCATATCTGACAGTGGGATATTTAGGTCCTCTACTATGTTTTAGTCTGTTTCTCTCTTTAGTTCTGTTAGTAATTGCTTTACATATTTCTGAGCTTCCTGATTGGGAGCATAGATATTAATACATGTTATGTCTTCTGTCTTCTTGGTGCACAATTCCCTTTACCATTATGAAGTGTCTCTCAGTATTTTTCTTTAACTTTTTGATTGGGAAGTCTATTTCATCTGATATTAGTACTGCTCCTCCTGCTTTTCTCTGAATGTCATTTGTTCGAAACATCATTTTCCACCCTTTCTCTTTGAGTCTATATTTGTCTTTGGAACTCATTTGTGTCTCCTGGAGGCAGCATATGGTTGGGTTTTGTTATTTGATCCAATCTGCAACCCTGTGCCTTTTTATTGGTGAGTTCAGTTCATTTATATTTAAAGTGATTATTGAAATATGAGGTCTTCCTATAGCCATTTTATCTTGTTTTCTGGTAGCTCAGTGTTTCCATTGCTTTATTTTCCTTGTGTTTCTGTTTTCTTTATTTTGGTTGGCTTTTGTGGGTTTTCCTTCTGTTCCTTCTTGTTTTATGTTATATACTTCAGTTCTGAATCTTTGGTGTGTGGTTACCATAAAGAATGTGAAAAGGATAGTTGTATATATACAGTCGTCCTTTTCTTCAGCTTGTGCCTTATCTCCACTCCCCTTTACGAATTTGGATCTTTGAATCCCCCCCTTTTCCGTCATTATTGTCTCATTTTGTCCCTATGTATGCTGAACATTCATTACTTTCTTGCTATAGTAAATCTTTTCTTATTTTAAGGTTATAATGCCCTGTTCTTAGTAAGGGTTACACTCCTCTGCTTCTATTTGTCTGATAGTCACTTTACTCCTAATTATTTTTTGAGAGTCATTTTGTTTTAGGTGAGCTGACCCCTTTCAGTATTTCCTTTAGTGTAGGCCTCGTAGTGGAGAATTCCTTCAATTTTTGTATGTCTGGAAAGGTCTTGAATTCTCCTTCATCTCTAAAGGAGAGCTCAGCTGGATACATTAATCTAGGCTGGTAGTTCCTTTCACTTAATAGTTTAAATATTTGGTTCCATTCCTTTCTGACTTGTAAAGTCCGTGCTGGGAAGTTCGAGGATAACCTACTGGGTTTTCCTTTATAAGTTACCGTTTTGTCTCCCTGGCTGCCTTGAGAATTCTATCTTTCTCATTGATTTTTGATAACTTTAATACAGTGTGTCTTGGTGAAGGCCATTTTGGGTTGAGATAATTGGGTGTTCTGTTGGCTTCTTGAATTCCAAGCTCCAGCTCATTCATAGATATGGGGAATTTCATTCACTATTTGTCTGAAATGCTTTTGTCCTGAGCCTTTTTGTTGACAATGATGATTTAGAGCTTTCTGATCATCATTAATTTAATTTTTATTATCTGTTTCTTTGATTTATTTTGATTATTTGTTCTCAGTGATCACTGATCTCTATTTCTGATATAATTCTAGATGCCATCTTGTGTTCTATTGTCTTGAGATTTCTTTGTCTCCTTTGGTAAAGAACCTATTCTTGCTCTCTTGTTTTCCTGACCCTAGATTCCATTGATCTCACTGAGTGGCCCATCCACCTCCTCTGCCACGGTTATTTTGTCTTTATTTTGAGATTTCTTCTTTTCAGAGATGCTTGTCACAAGGTTCAAGTTATGTGGTGTATATTTACCTGGGGCATTAGCTGAAGTGTGTTTCTATTTTTTTTTTTTCTTCCCCAGAAGGAAGATTTATTATATAACAGGTCCTTAGCCTGCTAAAAATAAGGTGTTTTGTGTAAGCTTGCAGGTGTCTGGAAGCTTTCTGGATCTCTGTATACCTCTATATAAAAGGCCATAATGTCTTTTTTTATAGATGTTTCATCACGCCACAATTCTCAGGTCTCATTTCCTGTCAGTGTTAGTGACAGTTTCGTGAAGGCTTGCCCAGATTCTCTGGGCTCTAGTCTTGAGGCCTCTTGGTGGGGTGTTGAAGGCTGCGGGTCAGCCTCAATTTTGCTGCGGCGGCTGGTATAAATCAACTGTTGTTTCTCTGACGTCTCCAATTGTCTGCCGTCCCTGTTTCTCTGCCTTCTGTTTTGATGATTGGGCCCTGCCACTGGCCTCATGGAGCTCACAGCACTCTCAGGCAGGGCTGTTCAGGGAACTCGCCACTCCTCCTTTCCTCCCCTCCTCCTACAGGGAGCTCCGGCTGAGAGAGGCAGCTTCTTTGTTTCTCCCAGTCCACCACCTGACACGCACGGTTCTGACCTGTGGTAGCTCTTATGTGCAGATCCCACGTTCAGACGTGCTGGTGTGCAGTTTGGGTGTTTTTTGTTGAGTTTTAGGTGTTCAGCTTATTGTTGTTTCAAGGGGAGAGATCTGGGAACATTTCTCACGCCGCCATGTTTAATCCAATCTGCCTAGCTCCATCTTTAGTGCCAGAGATGGATAGTAATCAGTATTGCCAGTAGATTATTATTCTTAAACTTTCAAGTTATATGTTATTTCCGAATTATTTTGGGGTTTGGGAAAGCACCTCACTATAGCTCCCATGTATTTATATTATTCACCTTATTTTTGGCCTTCTTTTACAAAAGAAATAATTGATGATGAGCATATAACCAGTTCCATCAAACTGGTTGAGAAAATGGTCATACTTTTTAAGTCACTAGAGGCAGAAGTGGAACAAGTATTACTCTAATTACCTAGTAGGGTTTCTCATTACAGGTCTGTGTTCAATCTCAAGTCTCTCAAAGCATGCCCGTTGTTATCGTTCAGGCTAGTTCTCTTTCTCTCAGAGGAAAGCAGAACATTTTGACAAGTCTGAATTAATGCAGCTGTTATGCCAAGGCCACTTAAAAATATCAGTGTTGAATGTCAAAAGACTATTTTTGATTACCAAGCTATGTATGCAAAAACCATCCCTGACCCTCATCCTATCCCTGACCCTTTCTTCCAGAGAACAAACCAGCTTTTCTCTCAACAGTTCAGTGTCTGTGGTCAGTAAGTGTAGGATCTGGGGCTATTTTTCAAGCATTCCTTATCCAGTCAGCTTCTCAGTGGAAAGACTTAGTGATATTTCCCCTATTATTCACATCTTGATGAGACCACTGGCATTTCTCCTGCATCTGATTTACATAGTCTAGAGGATTTACACTTTCCTTTTTTTTGACACATTATTATTAAAGTTCATATTTTATTTATATTTCCTTAGATTTTACCTAATGTTGTTTCTCTATTCCAAGATTCCATCCAGGATACCACATTACATTCAGTTGACATGTTTCCTTAGGGTTCTCCAGACTATGACAGGTTCTTAGACTTTCCTTATTTGATGATTTGAGAGTTTTGAGGAATATTGAAGAGGCATTTTGTACAATATCTCTGAATTGGGTTTTCTTTTTTACGTTATGTTTAAACTGGAGTTATGGGTTTTGAGGGGAAAGTCCAAAGAGGTAAGGTGTCATTCTCATCCCATTATAGCAAGAGTTCATGCTACCAACATGACATCACTGAATGTAAACCACGATCACCTGGCTGAGGTAGTGTTTGTCAGATTTCTCCACTGTAAACTTACTTTTTTCCCTCATTTCCATAATGCACTCTTTGGAAGGAAGTCATTGTGCACAGCTCACACTCACAGCCCATACCCTCCGCCTTGAGGAGGGAGTATCTATGTAAATTATTTGAAATTTTTAGCTAATTCTCTGCATTTATCTATCTATCTATCTATCTATCTATCTATCTATCTATCTATCTATCATCTATTTATCTATTTATCTATCTATCTATGTATCATCTACCTATATCTATCTATCTATCATCATCATCAATCTACCTATCTGTCTATTTAATTACTTATTTACATAAGTCCGAGTTCATGGATATTTACTTTATACTTTACGTTATAATTCAACATTATATTATTTATTTTGCCCCTTAAATTGTTCTCGCTTTGGCCTTTGGGAACTCTCAGGTGGCTTCTGTGCCCTTTGGCATACTTTCATAGTTGTGTGTGGCGTTCTGTTCTGTTCTGTTTTGTTTTCAATACTTCCTACTTTGTGGCACTAGAGTATGCTCCAAGCATATCTCGTACATACCTGCCCCAGTCCTAGAATCAGGCTTTTCTTCAGAGAGACTTGGCTCCTTTTATTTGGAGAATAGTATTAGAAACCAAGAACTTTTATAAGCTTATCCATTGTATCTTTCATAGAACAAAATATTTTAACTTGAACAAAGTCCAATTTATCATCTTTTTCTTCTTTCATGGATTTTACTTTTGGTGTTATATCTAAAAGGTCACCACCAAACACAAAATCACATAGATTTCCTCCTACGTTTCCATCTAGAATTTTTTTATAGTTTTTTTTTTCTATTACACTTAGGTATACAATACATTTTTTTAATTAATTAATTTATTTATTTTGGAGTAAATATTTTTTAAATATCTTTTTTTCAATTACAGCTGGCATACAATATTATATTAGTTTCAGGTGTACAACACAGTGATTATACATTTATATAACATATGAAGTGATCACCCTGATTAATCTAGAACCATCTGACACTATACATAGTTATTAACAATATCATTTACTATCTTTCTTTTTTTTTTTGGCTATGATATGTTCTTTATTTAAAATTTGTTTCTTTTAATTATTTTTAAAGTGTTTTTAGAGTTTAAGGTTTTTTTAAATTTTATTTTATTAGTTTCAAGTACACAGTACATTGGTTAGACATCCATATAGTTTATAAAACAACCTCTCTAATTGCACTTTCTCTTCTCTGGCTCTCTACTTAGCCATTACATTAGTGCTAACTGCATTCACTATGCCATGCTCCGCATCCCTGTGACCAATTATCAACTACTAATTTGTACTTCTTTAACTCTTCACCCTATTCTCCCAGTCCCCCAACACCCCTCTCCTCTAGCAGTCACCAGATTGCCCTCTAAATTTGTGAGTCTGTGTTTGATTCATTTGTTCTTTTCATTCCTTAGATTCCACATATAAGTGAAATCATATGGTTATTTATATTTCTCTGTCTGATTTATTTCACTCAGCATAATAACCTCTAGGTCCACCCATGTTGTCGCAAATGGTAGGATTTCATTTTTTCTGTTTTGATGGCTGAGTGTTTACTATTTCTTATGCTGCACTTTACATCCCCATGACTATTTTGTAACCACCAATTTGTACTCCTTAATCCTTTCCCCTTTTCACCCATCACCCCAACCTCTCTCCCATCTGATAAGTTTGTTTCTGTTTTGTTTATTTATTTTGTTCTTTAGATTCCACATGTAAGTGAAATCATATGGCATTTGTCTGTCTCTGTCTGACTTATTCCACTCAGCACAGTACTCTCTGGGACCATACATGTTGTTGCATATGGCAAGATTTTATTCATTTTTATGGCTGAGTATTAGTCCATTGTATATATGAACCACTTCTCTTTCATCCATTCATCCATTGATGGACACCAAGGTTTCCTCCATATCTTGACTATTGTAAATAATGCTGCAATGAACATGTGGATATACACATCCCTTCGAAGCAGTGTTTTGGATTTCTTCAAATAAATACTCAGAAGTAGTATTACTGGGTCCTTCTCTATCTCTGGTATAGCCTTTGTTTAAAAGTCTATAAAGTCTGCTATAAATTTTGCTACCCAAGTTTTTTTATTTTCTCCTTCCATTTCCATGAAATATCTTTTTCCATCCCTTTACTTTCAGTCTGTGTGTGCTTTTCAATTTGAAGTGAGTCTCCTATAGGCAGCATATATGAGGGTCTTGTTTTCTTATCCATCCAGCCACCTTATCTTTTGATTGGAGCATTTAATCCATTTACATTTAAAGTAATTATCAATAGATATGTAGTTATTGCCATTTTATTATTCATATCTTTAATCTCTCCTTCTCCTTCTTGAAGAAGTCCCTCTAACATCTCTTGAAATACTGGCTTGATGGTGATGAACTCCTTAAACTTTTTCTTATCTGGGAGGCTCTTTTTCTGTCCTTCAATTCTAAATGGTAGCTTTGCTGGGTAGAGTACTCTTGTTTGTAGGTCCTTGCTTTTCATCACTTTGAATATTTCCTTCCAGTCCTGGCCTACAAAGTTTCTTCTGAGAAATCAGCTGACAGTCTTATGGGAGATCCCTTGTAGGTAACTCACTGCTTTTCTCTTACTGGTTTTAAGAGTCTCTCTTTGTCTTTAACCTTTGGCCTTTTAATTGTGATGTGTCTTGGTGTGGGCCTCTTTGAGTTCATCTTGTTTAGGACTCTTGGAACTTCCTGGGTTTGTATGTCTATTTCCTTCACTAAATTAGGGAAGTTTTCCATCATTATTTCTTGAAGTAAGTTTTCAATTCCTTGCTCTCTCTCTTCTCCTTCTCATATTCCTATGATGAGAATGTTGGAACACTTGATACTGTCCCAGAGGCCCCTTAAAGTATCCTCATTTTTTGGATTCTTTTTTCTTGTTCTGATTAGGAGTTTTCTGCTACCTTATCTTCTAAATCACTGATTCGATTCTCTGCTTCATCTGATTTACTGTTGATTCCTCCTAAGGTATCCGTCATTTCACTTATTGTATTCTTTATTTCTGACTAGTTTTATTTTACGTTTTCTATCTCTTCTTTCATGTTTCACATCTCTTTGTTAAAGTCCTCACTGAGTCCCTCTACTCCTCCCTTCAGTTCATTGAGCATCCTTATAACAAGTGTTTTGAACTCTGCATCTGGTAGATTGCTTGTCTCCATCTTGTTTAGTTCTTTTCCTGGAGCTTTGTTCTGTTCTTTCATTTGGGACTTTTTTTTTCTCCACATTTTGGCTACCTAGTTGTGTTTGTTTCTATGTATTAGATAGGGCTGCTATGTCTCCTGGTCTTCACCTTTTGTAGTAGGTGTTCTGCAGGGTCCAATGGCACAGTCTTCCCTGATCACTTGAGTGAGGTGCTCTAGGTATATCCCTCTTATGTGTTGTGTTTTCCCTCCTGTTGTAGTTGAGCTTTGGTTGCTGTTTATACATCAATGATAAGAATTGATCCTTAGGCTGATTGTTTCTGGGGACTTGACGGTGAGGGGCTGACTATATAGAGCAGGATTGGCTTTAACAGGGCTCTGGTGCTTTCCCAGTCTTCCCTTTGGGTGTGTCATCCTCAGATGCAGCCCCAGGTGGTGTTGTGGCTCAATCTGAAGCCCAGCCACCGGCACTGCCTCCTTGGGAGCCCAGCCACCAACACTGCCTCCTTGGGACCAATTGGCAAAAGTCACCCAGCAATCCATAAATGGTCACCACCCATGTTAAGCTCGGAGGTGCCTTAAAAGGCCAAACCTCAAACCGAAGCCAACCGCCACTTGTGCCAGGCTTGGGACTGCTCAGCAAGAGGTACAGGACATGCCATGGACAGATGATGACTTTTTAGCTTCTGCAAACCTTTGATAGATTTTAGGAAATTCTGCAGCATGAGCCAAGACAGGCTGTTTGTATGGAAAAGCCACTAGAAGAGGCTTGGGTGGGACCACAAGTTGGGTGGGGTGGCATCTTAGGAAATCTCTAGGGAAGGGTGACCAGTATTATCCAGGTTGATAGAGACTCAGATATGGCAGCCACCTGTGTCTGCACACTGGGTGGGGTAAGGGCTCAACAAAGAAACAGTGGCCTCTGCCAGCACTTCTGTCTGGGAGAAAATTGCCACTCCAGTCCTCGCCCTGAAGCCAAATAATTTTATTCCTCCCTGGATGTCCCTTGTGTCTTTCAAGCTGCTGCCCCTGCACTGGAGCTCAGAGAGAGTGATTCCATCTGGAAGTATGTCTACATACTAACCTCTTAAGAGGAACATCTGCAACTTCAGCCACCCTCTGTCTCACTCAGCCACAATCTTCACTGGTTTTCACAGACAGAAGTTGTGGAAACTTCTTTCCATGGCACTGAAACCTTGGGCTGGAGAATCTGACGTGGGGCCAGGACTCTTAGCTCCTCAGTGGATACCACTACAGCTGAGATATCCCTACCGATTCTCAACCTCGATTAGCCTGTTCTGTGTCTCTGCCCTTCCTACCAATCTTTAGGTGGCCTCTTCTGAATGTCCCCAGTTATAGGACTTCTGGTCAGTTAGAATTCAGGTGACTCTCAATGATGTCTGTTCTGTAGTTTAGTTGTAATTTTGATGTGATTGTGAGAGGAAGCAAACACAGCATTTACCTGCTCTGCCATCTTGACCGGAAACCTACAATACATTTTAAGTTAATTTTTCTATAAAGTATAATATCTGTGATTGGGTTCATATTTTTATATGGACTTCCAATTGTTCCAGTACTATTGATTGAAAATACTATCCTTTCTCTATTAAAAAAAATATATTGGGATTCAGCAGAAACATGGCAGAGTGAGAGACATCCCCAGATCTCTTCCCTTGAAATAACAATAAGCTGAACAGCTAAAACTCAACGAAAAACACCAAAACTGCACACCAGCACATCTGAGCATGGAATCTGCGCATAAGAGATATCTCAGGTCAGAATCCCAGGTGTCAAGCGGTGGACTGAAAGTAATAAAGAAGCTGCCTCTTGCAGCACTGGAGTTCCCTGTAGAAGGAGGAAGAGGGGTGAAGGTGCAGCAACTTTCCTGAACAACCCTGCCTGGAAGTGCTGGGGTTTGTATGCAGCTGACCAGAGGACCCAGTCAACAAAGTAGAAGGAGGAAAAGTGGGGTGAGACTGCAGAGAAACAACAGCTGATTTTTACCAGCCCCGGTTGCAAAACCATGGTCGAGCTGCAGTGCCCGACCTCCAATCCAGAGGGCTCCTACTCCATACCCTCCAAGACCAATCACCTCAGAGCCCCAGGGGAATCTGAGCAAATGCTGCCGTACTGAAGCTACCTCTCGCAGCCTCTGGAGCTCCCTGCAGGAGGAGGGGAAGGGGAGAAGGAGCGTGAGTTCTCTGAACAGCTCTGCCTTGGAAAGCTGTGAGCTGTGGCCAGTCAGCTGCAGGACACAGCCATCAGGGCAGAAAGCAGAGAAGCGGGGCGGGACTACAGAGGAACAACAGCTGATTTTTGCTGGTGGAGGTTGTAAAACCAAGACTGAGTTGCAGCCCCCAAGCCCTGGCCCTCCCCCCATACCTTTGCAGGCCGATCACTGTGGAGCCCCAGGGGAATATGAGCAAATGCTACCCAAACTGCTAGGGATCCAAGAAGCTTAGACACAACCTAGTGGGAACAAAAAGAAGAGTGCTTTCTTTGCAGCAGGATAAAGAAAGACTCTTATTTAATAAATCTTATTTCTGGGAAAACAACAGAATACACTTCCATTAATGCCCAGGTGGAGAAATAGTTCATTAAACACCATGAACGACCAAAGTGATAAGGCATCTCAGAGAGAAAGAGAAAAATCTCCAGAAATTAAGCTTACAGACAAAGAAATATGCAATTTAAATGACAGAGAATTCAAGACGGTAATTCTGAAAAAACTCAATGAGATCCAAAACAAATCTTATCAAAATTTCAAGAATTGAAAAAACAACTAGATGAGCAGAGCAAGAATGTTGAAGCCCTCAAGAAGAAGGGAATAGATACTCCGGAGATAAAGAACACACTGCAAGACATGAAAAATGAAATAGCAAGCTTTGGAAATAGAGTCAATCAAATGGAAGAAAGGATCAGTGGTATTAAAGACAGAAATCTAGAAATAAATCAGAAAGAAGAAGAAAGAAACCGAAGAATGAAAAATAATGAAAGAGAAATTCAAGAACTAGCTGATACCACCAGGAGAGGAAACATAAGAATAATGAGCATTACCAAAGGCAAGGAAAAGGAGCAGGGACTAGAAAGCATTTTCAGACAAATAGTGAATGAGAATTTCCCATATCTAAGGAATGAGCTGGAGCTTGGAATTCAAGAAGTCAACAGAACACCCAATTATCTCAACCCAAAATGGCCCTCACCAAGACACACTGTATTAAAGTTATCAAAAATCAATGAGAAAGATAGAATTCTCAAGGCAGCCAGGAAGAAGAAAATGGTAACATATAAAGGAAAATCCATTAGATTATCCTCGAACTTCTCAGCACAGACCTTACAAGTCAGAAAGGAATGGAACCAAATATTTAAACTATTAAGTGAAAGAAACTACCAGCTTAGAATAATGTATCTAGGTGAGCAATCCTTTAGATATGAAGGAGAAATCAAGACCTTTCCAGACATACGAAAATTGAGGGAATTCTCCACTACAAGGCCTGCACTACAAGATATAGTGAAAGGGGTCAGCTCACCTAAAACAAAATCACAACAAAAACAAAAATACATAATTAGGAGTAATGTGACTATCAGGCAAATAGAAACAGAAGAGTGGAACCCTGATTAAGAGCAGGGCATTATAGCTTACATAAGAAGTGAATTGTTATAACATGATAGTAATGAACGTGCAGCATACATAGGGACAAAATGAGACAACAATGACTGATAGTTATATATATATATATATATATATATATATA
>NW_024345599.1:88869-101292 GCF_902729225.1 Pteropus medius
AAAGAAATGGAAAGATATTCCATGTTCTTGGATTGGAAGAATCAACATAGTTAAAATGACCATATTACCTAAAGCATTATACAGATTTAATGCAATCTCCATCAAAATTTTATTGGCATTTTTTAAAGAAATAGAACAAAAAAAATCATCAGATTTGTATGGAAGCACAAAAGACCCCAAATTGCCAAGGCCATCCTGAGAAAATGAACGAGGCTGGAGGCATCACTCTGCCCGACTTCAAATTATACTACAAAGTGACAGTAATCAAAATGGTATGGTACTGGCAGAAAAACAGACACACGAACAAGTGGAACAGAATCGAGAGTCCAGAAGTAAACCCATATTTATATGGACAAATAATTTTTGAGAAAAATGCCAAAAACATACAGTGAAGAAAGGAAAGCCTCTTCAATCAATGGTGCTGGGAAAACTGGAAAGCCACCTGCAAAAGAATGAAACTAGACTGTCTATCACCACACACCAAAATTAACTCAGAATGGATTAAGGACCTGAATATAAGGCCTGAAACAATAAAATGCATAGAAGAAAACATAGGAACGGAACTCAAGGACCTTGGGCTTAAAGAGGATTTTATGAATTTTACCTCAAAGGCAAGGGAAGTAAAAGCAAAAATAAATAAATGGGACTACATCAAACTAAAAAGTTTCTACTCAACAAAAGAAACCGTCAACAAGGTAAAGAGACAACCTTCCAAATGGGAAATATATTTGCACGCAATGCCTCCAATAAAGGCCTAATATCCAAAATATACAAAGAACTCATACAACTCAATAACAATAAAAAAAAAAAAAACAAATGATTCGATCAACAAATGGACAGAAGACCTGAAGAGACACTTTTCCCTAGAGGACATACAAATAGCCAACAAATATATGAAAAGATGCTCCAAATCGCTAGCTATTATGGAAATGCAAATCGAAACCACAACGAGATACCATCTCCCACCTGTTAGAATGACTATTATCAACAAGACAAGCAAAAACAAAGTTTGGAGAGGATGTGGAGAAATAGGAATCCTCATACACTGCTAGTGGGACTGCAAATTGGTACAGCCACTATGGAAAACAGTAGGGAGGTTCCTCAAAAAACTAAGACTCGATCTACCATATGATCCAGCAATCCCTCTACTGGGTATTTACCCCAAAGATTTGAAAAACATATCTGAAAAGATATTTACACACCGATGTTCATAGCAGCGTTATTCACAGTGGCCAGGACATGGAAGCAACTGAAGTGGCCTACGATAGATGATTGGCTAAAGAAGCGGCGGTACATATATACAATGGAATATTACTCAGCCATAAGAAGATATGAAACACTGCCATTTGCGACAACATGGATGGAACTCGAGATATTCATGTTAAACAAAATAAACCAGACAGAAAAAGTTGAAAATCACATGATATCACTTATATGTGGGATATAACCTCAAAGCAACAAATGAGCAGGACAAACAAACAGAGACTCATGGACATGGACTATAGACTAGTGGTTACTAGAGGATGATAGAGTAGTGGTTACTAGTGGATTGGGGAAGGAGGGGGGAGTTAGATGGGGTGAAAGGGGTCAAATATAGGAGGTAGAGGGAGGGTGAAGTGGGTAAAAGGAATCAAATATATGGTAGCTAAAGGAAACTGGATTTTGAGTGGTGAACATACAATAGAATATACAGATGTCAAATGGTAATGTACACCTGAAAATTATATGATTGTATTAACTAATGTTACCCCAATAAACTTAATTTTTAAAAAAGTTTTTTAAAAATAAAAATAATAAATAAATAAATAAATAAATAAATAGATAAATAAATAAATAGATAAAATTTATTGGATTTATTTAAACTAAAATACACACACTAAAGCAGCTCACCCACTTCTTCCTCTCACCACTCCTTGCCTCTGGCAACTATCATCTGTTCTCTGTATCTATGAGGTTGAGATATATATATATATATGTATGTATGTATTATATAATATATGTTATATATAAATATATAAATGTGTATGTTATATATAAATATATAATATGTAATATAAATATATATTATATATATATCTTTTACATATAAGAGATATCTTAGGATATTTGCCTGATCCATCTCACTTAGCACAATGTCTTAGAGATTCACCTATGTTGTCACAAATAGCAAGATTTTATTCTATTTATGGCTAAATAATATTTCATTGAATATATATAGCACATTTTTTATCCATTCATCTGTCAATGGAAACAGGTTGTTTCAATATCTTGGCTATTGTAAATAGTGCTGCAATGAACATAGGGGTGCATTTATCTTTTTGAGTTAGTATCTTCATTTTCTTCAGAAAAATACCCAAAAATGGAACTACTGGATCACATGATTTTTTTATTTTTAATTTTTTGAGTAATTTCCATATTGTTTTTCATAGTGGCTGCACTAATTTACATTCCCACCAACAGTGCACAAGTGTTCCCTTTTCTCCACATCTTCACCAGCCCTGGTTATTTCTAGACTTTTTAATAATAATCATTCTAAGAAATGTGAGATGATATCTCATTGTGATTTTGATTTGCATTTTCCTGATGATTAATGATATAGAGCTTCTTTTCATGTACCTGTTGGATGTCCGTATGTCTTCTTTGGAAAAATGTTTATTCAGATCTTCTGCCTATTTTTTAATCAGATTGTTTGTTTTTTTGCTATTAAGTTCTCTATATCTCTTGGATATTAGCCTTTTATTAGATATATAGTTTGCAAATATTTTCTCTTATTCAGTAGGTTGCCTTATTATTTCGTTGATAGTTTCTTTTGCTTTAGAAACTTTTTAGTTCGACGTAGTCCCACTTGTTTATTTTTGCTTTTTTGTTTTATTTGTTTTTGTGTGTGGTGTCAAATTTAAAAAATCACTTTCAAGACTTATGTTAAAGAGCTACTGCTTACAGTTTTTTCTAAGAGTTTTATGATTTTAGGTCTTTAATGTTCAATTGTTTAACCCATTTTAAGTTATTTTTTGTGTATGGTGTTTCAGGTGGCTGTCTAATTTTTTCAACTCCATTTATTGAGAAGGCTACCCTTTTTCCTTTGTATATTCTTGGCTCTTTTGTCATTAATTAATTGTCCGTATATGAGTAGATTTATTTCTGGACTCTCTACTTTGTTTCATTGATCTATGTGTCTGTTTTTATGTCAATACCATACTACTTTAATTACTATAGCTTTGTGATATAGTTTGAAATCAGGGAGCGTAAAGTCTCCAGCATTGTTTTTCTTTCTCAAAATTGTTTTGGTAACTGTGTCTGTTATGAATTTACACTTTTATCTATTTTTTTCTCTTATTTTCTGAAGTAATGTCAATTCTTGAAAGTGAGTTTGGATACACCTTCTCCTGTCACCAAAGTGTGGCTTCACCCTTTTAAACTTCATATATAATTTCTCTGAAGTTATACCTTTACATTGCATGGATCCAAAAAAAAATTATAGTATGTTAAATTTATTGGATATTACATAACCTAAGCTTCCAGTCATAGACTTTAATAATTTCTGATGAAAATATATTCTCATTTTTGTTGTTTATTACACAAATATTACATTTTCATTATAAAAATTTTAAAATGCATAAAAGCAAAAAGGGGAAAATTACTCTTTTCCACTTCCCAGTTAAAAACATTATTAATATTTTATGTATATGTTTCATTAATTTAAAGGTGCATTTACATATTTTTTTTTACAAAACAATTACAGCTTTGTTGCAAGATATTTTCCCACTTAATATATCTTGGACATATTGTTATCGATACAAAGAAAGCTTCATTCTCTTTAGATCTGTGGAATATTTGATTGTTTGAATGTACTATACTCAAACATAACTATTTTTTGATAGACATTTAGTCATTTCCAGTTTTTCACTATTTTGCTGGTGTTGCACTCTTCTAATTTTTTTCACTCCTCTAATTTTCCAATCTTATAAATATTTCTGCAATTAATTTTTATGTTTTTAAATATACGTGCTTGTATATTTAAAAGAGGATTTTGTAAGATAAATTTGTCAAAGACTAATTTCTGAATTAAATGGTATAAATACATTTTATTATAGTAGATAGTGCCAAATTATCTTCCAAAAATAGATGTTTCAATTTACATGCCTTTCACATAGTATGAAAATGCCTGTTTTGCCAATTCCTGCATAATGCTGGCTATTATTTACATTTTTCATCTTTGGCAGCCTGATAAATACAAAAAGTAATTTTTCTTTAATTTCCAGTTTTTGAATTATTAATGCTATTGAGCATCTCTTGAAAGTGATTACTTTCTTTAAATCTCTTGTTTATTTCCTTTGATCATCTCTCTAGTAGATGTAAGAGATACTTTCATGTTAAATATGTTAACCCTCTGCCTTAATATATGATGCAAATGTTTTATTACTCTTCTTCGTATGTCTTTCAATGGTGGTTTAAACAATACAAAAAATGTTTTTTACTTATTTATTTTCTAATTATAAAACAGATCTTGTAAAATATTTAACACTGCACTGACATACATTCAAAAATGGTGTTGCCAACCTGCAGATTTTGTAGTGATTTAACAATCCCTATATAAAAGTTAGACTGGACCCAAAACTGGTGGTTACCAGAATGAGGACCACACTAAACTTCTGACAGTCTGTGGGTGCATATCAGCCCATTAGGTTCTCAATTCATATTTGATATTAATTCCCTGCTCAGTCATTTCCTAGCTGGGTGGCCTAAATCAAGGTGTTTAACTTTTTTAACCCATAGAGTCCTCATCTACACCATTGAGATAATATCTACCTCAAAAAGTTGTGAGAAGAGATCAAATTTAGGTGCCTCATACATGTTACCTTCCTTTCCCTGATGCCATCTTCTCTCTTTCCCAAGGCCATTTACATGTCTGAAGACCATGCTGACTGGAAACCGTCCAATATATATATATGGTCCACAGATCCAGGTTTCAGAGTCCAAGTGGCAGGACTGTAAATCTACCATTGATATTAAGAGATGCTTATTCATTTAACAAATATTTATTGAGCACCAACTATGTGCCAACTTCCATTGTAGATGCTGGGTACAGCAGTGAACAAAATAGAAGAGCATCTGTCTCTTAAAGTTTATATTCTAACTAGGGAAAACATACAATAAACAAATAGCTATTTAATAATATGTTAGAGAGCACGGCACTTTAATGTAGCAGCTAAGAGAGCAAATTATGGTTTTTAGGTTAAAACTTTTCAGAGGAATAAGCATAGCCACCAAAAAACACGATTCAATAAGCAAACAGAGTTGTATGGTAGGTGCATGGACAGCTGAATCTATTAAAAATATCTGTATACTTCTCTTACTCTTTTACTCTCCTTCTATGAGTATTCATCCATTTGTGCATTCAAAAATATTTATTGAGAGTATACAATGTACCAGGCACTGTTTTAGCCAAAGAAGATATACAAAAGGGATCAGATATACATAGTCCTCATTTTTTCTGTATGTTATTGTCTAGTTTCCGAGGTAGGGGCAGAAAGCAAAACAAAAATTTAAAAATAAAATGCAATAAGTACTAAAAAGAATATAAAACAGAGTAAAGGGTAGAAAGTAACTTTGGGCTCCTTTATGATAGATGGTCAGGAAAGCACTATCTGAGAGGGTGACATTTAAACTGCACCCTGAATGACAAGGAAACAGCCAAGTGAAGATCTGGAAGAAGTGGGAAAATAAAAGGAATAAATATACAAAGGCCACAAGGCGGGAAAGGAAAGGCGTGTGTATATAGAAAATAATGGAAGGAAATATACCCAAAATAGTAGTCATTAGTGGATGGAGGCATGATTTGTTACATACATTATCTTGACTACTTGAGCATGGTTTCTAAAGTTTTATAGATAAAAGTGAATTACTTTTATAATCATCAAAACCCATTAAATATTAATAGTAAGAATACATAGAAAATATAATCTACAGGAAAGCACAAAGGCTTTGAATTTAGATGCAGGTTGGAAACTCAACTGTACTGATTACTCATTGTTGACCCAGGACAAAACACCTAAACTCTCTTTAAACCTCAGTTTTTAAATATAGAGAATGGAAATAATAGTTCTATGTATTGCGCATGTATGAACACTACCATAGAGCCTTGATCAGAATGCTAACTATGCTTACTACTAATGTGATCACCAATAAGTTTCCTCATCCCCTCCAAGACTTAGTTTCTTTATCTATAAAATTAGATATAACAATGTTGATCCTTCAGGATTGTCATAAGGAATAAATGAGTTAACGTATACAAAATACCACTGCAGACACATACTAAGTGATAGATAAAATTGGTTATCAATGGATGGGAGATGGTCGTGATTTTTATTTTCATTAAACCTTGATGTATTACTCGAACTTTTTAAATAACCACATATTAGTAGTAAAATAAAAATTATTTTCTTTTATCATTAACATAATTTAATACAAATTTGTCCTACAGAAACACCCAAGTTACAAGAGTGTTTACTGCAGCATTGTCTGTAATTGAAAACATTTGTAAACAAATACCCATCAATATAAGAGAGTTCCATTAATTACAGTAAATCCTTGCTATGGAAAAATGATGACTCAATTAAAAGGAATGAGGTAGAACTATAACATGGACTGACATGGAAAGCAGTCCAGTATATGTTAAGTTAAAATAAGGTTGGAATACAACTACAAAAAACCAATAACTGATTTAAAATGAGGGAAGGTAGTGTGGTTGACATATTTACTGACCATAAAAATGTTCTGTTCAAATGGTTCATCCTTCCAATTAAAATGCATTCCTAAGGGAGAAATAATTAATGGTTTGACCACATCTGCTGCTCTGAACTTCCTCTGAACATGAGCTTTCTTTTAAAAGAACTATTGTATGTGTTAGTGGCCTCTATTAGGCCTATGCTACTGCACCTTGAATAAATGCTATTCCCAATATCAATACGTATGGCAAAGCACTTTATATAAGTAAATTCAATTGAATATTCAAGGTATTATTTATTGCTAAAATTCAATGTGTTAAATATCAGGAAATCTATGAAATAATTAAATACATCAATAGATTAAAGACAAACATATGGTCATCTTAATAGATGCAAAAAAGAGAAAAGACAAAATTTCAACAATAATCTTAATTATGTATTAATACTCAATAAACTAAAACTCCCAGACATTACTAATATAATACTATAGGAATAAAACCCAATAGAATTTCAGTTTTTAAAAAATGAGAAAAGGATTTGAATAGATATTTCTCTAAAGAAGATATACAAATGGTCAAGATGTACATGAAAAGATACTCAAAATTATTAGTCATTAGGAAAATGCATATCAAAACCATAATGAGATAGTACTCAATACCCATTAGGTTAATTATAATAAAAAAAGATGGACAATAATAAGTATTGACAAGGATATGGATAAAACGGAAACCCTCTTATAGTACTGGTGGGAATGTAAAATGGTGCAGTTACTTTGAAAAATAGTTTGTCAGTTCCTCAAAAAGTTAATCAGAGAGTTACCATATGACCCACCAATTCTACTCTTACGTATATATACCCAGAAAATTGAAAACAGTTCAAAAGTGGGAAAAAAACAAGATGTCCATCAATCAATAAATGGATAAACAAAATATGGTATATCCACACAATGAAGTATTCAGCCTTAAAAAAGAATGAAGTACTGATATATGCTGCAATGTAGATAACCTCAAAAACATTATGCTAAGTGAAAAAATCAGATTCAAAAGGCCTCATATTGTATGATTTCATTTATATAAAATGTTGAGGGTGGGCAAATTCAGAGAGGCAGAAAATAGATTGTTTGCCAGAGGATGAGGAGAGGGAACAATAGGGAGTGACTGATAATGGGTATAGAGGTATTTTGGGGGCATGATGAAAATATTCTGATATAACTGATAATAGCTGCAAAACTCTGCAACTATATTAAAAACTACTCATTTTTGTGATTTGATGGTGTGCATTTTATGGTATGTAAGTTAAATCTCAATGGAAAGAAAGGGAAGGGAAAGAGGAAAGAGGGCATGAGGGAGGGAGGAAAGGAGGAAAGAAGGAGAGAAAAAAGAAAAAAGCACGATAAAGAATTTGGTTAGAACTAAGGGTAGAGAAATGTGGGTGTTTCCTCTCTGAAATTTCTCAGTTAAAAAAAATTCATTTATATACATTTTTTTTCCATTCGCCTTAGATATTTTAGAAGGGGAAATTACTGCATATTTATTTCTAAAACCAGAAAAAGAAACATTAAATTTACATTCTAGATTCTAGACTCCTCACTATATCTACGGTTTTAGCAGATAGTTAAGATTTGCATGTGACCACGGGTCTACTAGTATTTCCAAAACCCAGAAAGAATTTAAATTGTTTGTCAGGTGTTTTGGAAACAATTTTTTTTCCCAAAATATTGATATTACAACATTTAGTTTTTTCTCTGTTCACTCTGACACTCTGTTCTTAGTGACATCTAGTTTCAAAAAGTAAGTCATTGTCTTTTGTATATTTTAACATGCAAAAAGAAAGGCTATATGTTAAGAATAATGAGAAATAAGAAAATTCAGTATTTCTATGTGGATGGTGATATAATTTGCCTGGTGTTTCATATTCCTGGAAGTTCATGTAATAAATTCTATTTACTCTCGGGGGAGGCACCTAAAAATGGCATAGATGATAAAGGCTTTGTTCATTCCTCTTGTAACCCATCAAAACTGGGACAGAAACATGGAGCAAACAGCAAGCAAAGTTGTCTGGGATCTAGATGAACAGAAGCATTACAA
Source organism: Pteropus medius (assembly GCF_902729225.1). Taxonomy (NCBI): domain Eukaryota; kingdom Metazoa; phylum Chordata; class Mammalia; order Chiroptera; family Pteropodidae; genus Pteropus; species Pteropus medius. The sequence goes on from NW_024345599.1 coordinate 97,685, forward strand.
CTAGGGAGAGAAATAATTAATCAACCTGCAATGGTAGAAGGTAGGAAGGGGTAAAGACACGAAGCCACCCAGTCCTGAGCAGCTGAGTAGGACAGAGGCTGCGGCAGCTGTAGCTGCAGCCGGCAGCTGCAGACGCCTCTTAAAAGGATTATGTCCACAACCATACTTTTGCGGTGACTGATTTGCTCACTCTGAAAACCAGCACCAGGTCAGCTGCTTGGGGGGCACCAGGGACTTACAAGGGGATTCTGAGTTGGAGTGAGGGCCAGAGGTGAGGCTTTCTCCCAGGTAGAAGTGCCGGCAGTATCCATTGTTTCTCTGTTGAGCCCTACCCCCTCCCATTGTGCAGATGCAGCACCACTATAGCTGAGACATCATCAAACTGGATTAACAGAGGTCACTCTGCCCAGAGGATTCCCTGACACTCCGCTTCCCCCAACTTGCGTCCCCACCTAAGCCACATCCAGTTGTATGCTCGGTGAGTCCAGTGCTCCTTACTGAGCCAACCCCAAGACTCACACTGGTGGTAGTTGACCTTGGTTTCTGGCATGGACTCTTGAGGTAACTGTAAGCACAGCATCTGTGGATTGCTTGCTGAATCTTAACAGGTGGCCCCAGAGGTGCACAGGCTGGGGCTGAACTTGGCCTGCAGTTGAACCCCTCTCAGAACTGTGCCACTGGACACATACTACACAAAGCCACGCTAATAAGGCCAGGAGACTTAGAAGCTTTGCTTAGTAAATAGAAACAGACACAGAAAGGCAGCCAAAGTGGGAAGACAGAGAAGAAACCATATGAGAAAACAGAATGGAGATCCGGGAATAATGGAGTCAAGCAATCTAAGAGATGCAGAGTTCAAAACACTGGTTTTAAAGATGCTCAATGAACTTAGGGGAATAGTAGATGAACTCAGCAAGAACTTTAACAAAGAGTCAAAAAACATAAAAATGAAAAAGGAAATTATAAAAAGGAACCAGTCAGAAATGAAGAACATATTATCTAAGATGAAGAGTATATTAGAGGGAATCAACAGAGTGGATAAAGAAGAGGATCAAACTACTGATATAGAGGATAGGGAAGCCAAGGACACCCAATCAGAATGGCAAGAAAAAGGAAGCCAACACTATAATAATAATTTAAAGAGCCTATGGGACATAATTAAATGTAAAAACATCTGGGTCTTAGGGGGGTACCTGAAGGGGAACAAGAAGTTGAAGAACTTTTGAAGAAATAATGATGGAAAACTTCCTTAACCTGGTGAAGGAAATAGACATACAACCCAGGAAGCTCAGAAAGTCCCAAACAAGATGAACTCAAAGAAATTCATACTAAGACACACCATCATTAAAATGCCAAAGATTAAAGACAAAGAAAGAATCTTAAAAGTATCAAGAGAAAAGTAGTACTGACAGTTACCTACAAAGGAGCACCCATAAGACTGGCAGCTGATTTCTCAAAAGAAACTGCAGGACAGAGGGGTTGGCACAAAATATTCAAAGTGATGAAAACTCAAGTTATGCAAAGAAGAATACTTTATCCAGCAAAGCTATCATTTAGAGTTGAAGGACAGATAAAGAGCTTCGTAGATGAGAAAAAGCGAAAGGAATTTATCAACAGCAAGCCAGTATTACAGGAAATGTTGGAGGGATTTCTTTAATAAGAGAAAATATGTATCAAAAACTTGAATAAAGAATAATAATAACTAAATTCCTATAAACAAGTACCTCAAATGGAAAAGAATTAAATGCCTCAACCAAAAGATAGAGTGGCTGAATGGGTCTGAAAACAAGATCCCAACATATACTGCCTACAAGAGACTCACTTCAGATTAAAAGACACACATAAATCAATAGAAAGGGGATGGAAAAAGATATTGCTTTGATGGATCTAAGGTTATTACATTGGATGAAGTTAGATAGAGAAAGATAGATATTACATGATATTATGTACATGTGGAATCTAAAGAACAAAATAAACAACAAAAAGAAAAAAACTCATTGATGCAGAGAATATTTTGAGGGGCTAAATGGGGGGTTAGGAGGAATGGTGAAGAAAAGAGCAAAGGGATTAAGAAGTACAAATAGTTACAAAATAGACATGGAGATAGAAGGTGTAACATAAGGAAAATAGTTATTAAAATATGTTTTAATAAATATGTAGGGGGGAAGAGGAGTACTAGATTTAGTGGAGTGATCACTTTGTGAGTTATATAGATCTCTAATCACATTGCTGTACAACTGAAAGTAATATATTATTGTATGTCAACTATAATTGAAAAAATCTCAGTGAATTGTACAACATAAATACAAGCAACTAATTGTCTATTATATTTCAATAAAGCCGGAAAAAAATTCCATTTACTCAGAGGAAAAAAAATGGATAAAGAAAGTCAGTTAAGAGGCCTTTATAGTAGTTTGGCTAAAATTATAGTTTGAACTGGTGTGGTAGCAATGGTGTTGGAGAGAAGCAGACAGATTTAAAATACATTTAGGAGATAAAATCAATAGAACTAGAGATAAACTGAAATTGAAGGTGACAGAGAAATAGGAGTCACAGTTTCTGGTTTGTAAAACTAGGGGAAACTGCCTTCCACTCACTGAGATAAGGAAAGCTTAGGGAGGACCACATTAGAGGATGAGAGAAAGCAGAAATGATGAGTTTCATTTTGGATATCTTGAGTTTAATATATTAAGATGAAAACTTGGTTGCTTAATATCAGGTCTGAAATTCAGAAGAGTTTCTGGACAAGAGATAAACTTGGGAGTTACAAGCATACAAATAAAGCCTTTGGCTTTTATAACGTATGTGTCCTTTCATCCAGCAATCCCACGTTTAGGAGTTTACCCTAAGAAAACAGTTCAGGACATGCATAAGGATAAAGTTACATAAATATTTATCTCAGTAAATCCCTAGTTTCAGTATTTGGACACGCACATGAATTTAGAGGAGGAGTAATTAGCATACATGAGGATCAAGAATGGCAAAGAAAGTGTGAAAATAAGAGTTCTAGGCAGTTGGAAAAATTAGCAAAAACAAAAACACACCACTATCATCAATCAATAGCAATGGTCAGGTTATATTCTTGAAATACTAGGATTTACATGTGCGATTTTGATGGGGGGGTGTGCAAAATTTTTGAAAAATATCTTGATGATATATGGTGCTATAGAGGAGGTGGAAAAAATTGTTATTCTCTTACACTTTTTTCCTTGATGAGTCTGGCTAAGGGTCTGTCAATTTTGTTTATCCTTTCAAACTTTCAAAGGCAGACGTAAAATGTGCATGTTCTTTGAGAACAATTTTACTAATAAGAATTTATCATACAAAAATAATGGGCACACTTAAGTAAAGATATAAGTAAAAATATTCACTTCAGTACAATTTATAATGATAAACAATTTATAAAGAACTTAAGGAGCATTTATAGCTGATTGGTTAAATTAAAAATTGTTCTTTCATACAGTGGAATCCTCTGACTGGGTTAAAAGAAATTAGGTGGAGCAATATGTCATCAAAAAGTGTCTAATATATATTGTTAAGTTGGGGAAAAAAAGCAAGTTGTTACATAATAAATCCAATAGGGTCCCATTTTTTTTGCAAAAGCGTGT
>NW_024345599.1:101887-115357 GCF_902729225.1 Pteropus medius
AGAGAGAGAGAGAGAGAGAGAGAGAGATTTTGGTATTTTGCAAAGAAAAACTGAAAGAATGAACACCAATAGCTAACTTGACAGAGGGGGGGAGAGATACAGTGAAATTTCACTTCGTAATTTATACAATTTTTTGTCATTTGAATTTTTGCAGCAAGCATATATAATTTGTAATCAGAAAAAAATCTTAGTTAATATTTTAAAATTGAAGATAGTCTTATAGAATAATGAATGATTCATAAAGTGATGTATAAATATATTTATTGAACGTAAACATTTTCACAATTTCTTGCTAAATGAAAAGTCTGCAAACATTGTAACCACGTGATATAATTAGACATTTACATGCAGAGTAAAAGGTTTTAGTATTGTCTCACTTTTACAATAGAATATATGTGTGTATCCCCAAAGAATGTTCTCCAAGCTATAAACAGAATATTTCCACAGATTTGACAGGTAGAGGAGATGCAAAAACAATTTCATTATGTATGTTATACATTTCTATTTCAGTTGATTTTTACAAGAATGTTTTACCTTTGAAATCAGAAAAACAGATTGTTAGAAACATGGAAAATTTTGTTTTAAAGTGATTCAAACAATAAGATATGAATACATTTATTGACATAGAAGGATATTCATAACACATGGTTAAATTTTAAATGGTGGTTATAAATCGTATGTACACATATATTTGTTCATAGAAAAATTCTGAACTCTACAAAAGTACAAAAACACAACTGAACATCTGAATTATAGGATTCTATTTATATTTTCTTCTTTACACATTTTTGAACCTTACAGATTTTTCTCAATGAGCAAGTATAACTTTTATAATCAGAAAAAAAAGTTGCAGAGGTGATCCTATTTTTACTTTAAACCCATGCATATTTGTACACACATACATACACACAGAGATTCTCTTTAGCTGAGGGTGGAAGATTCTATAGGGCAGAGATGGCTTCCTGCCTGCTCTGAGCAGTCCTTGGCAGTTGTTCCCACCCTGATTTGTGTATTTTTTAAGAGAAGCAGTCTGTTGAGGAAGAGAGAGGATGAGAGAAAAGGGAGAGGAAGGGGAGAAAGAGGAGGAAGGGAAAGAAGGTTAGGAGTGGGAAGAGGAGAAGGAAAAGGGAGAGGAGGAGAAGGAAAAGGAGAAAAGTGTGTGGAGGAGAAACAGAAAACATACACTAGAGGTCTAGCTGACTTGCATGGAGAAAATCCCAGCAGAGGCTGCCTATCCCTGATTTATTTCCTATGTCACACAAACTTCTGTAAAGCTCTGTCTGGACGTTGGAATAGCAGTCCCTCCTCCCTTTACTCCCTCCTTCCGACCTTTCCTCCCAACATTCCTGCTCTGTGATGTTCAAGCTTCAGTTCTGACTCTGGACTTCAAGTGGCACTCATCTGTATTTTCTATGTAAGTCCCAATTCACATGCATCATTAGTAGAAGAAAAAAAACAATGAAAGATATTTTCTAAACAGGCTATGAACCAATGTGTACAGAAATTATCATTATTTTTTAAATTTATTTATTTAAATTAGTTTCAGGTATACAGTACATTGGTTAAACATCTATATAGTTCATAAAATGATTCCCCCAATTGCTCCCTCCCTCCCCTGGCCCTCTACCTAGCCATTATATTAATGCTAACTGGATTCTCTATGCCATGCTCCCCATCCCTGTGACCAACTATCAACTACTAATTTGTACTTCTTAACCTCATTCTCCCAGCCCCCCAAAATCCCTCCCCTGTGTCTGTCACCAAATTGTACACTATATTTGTGAATTTGATTTTAATTAGTTTGTTATTTTTGTTCTTTAGATTCCCCATATAAGTGAAATAATACGGTATTTATCTTTCTCTGTCTGACTTATTTCACTCAGCATAAAAACCTCTAGGTTCATCCATGTAGTTGCAAATGGTAGGATTTCATTTTTTTAATGGCTGAGTAATATTCCATGAACCATAATTTCTTTATCCAACCATCTGTTGATGGGCATTTAGATTGCTTCCATATCTTGGCTATTGTAAATTGTGCTGCCATGAATATTAGAATGCATAGATCTTTGCAAATTATTGTTTGGAGTTTCTTTGGATGAATACCCAGAGGTGCAATTGCTGGGTCAAAAGGTATATCCATTTTTAATTTTTTGAGAAACCTCCACACTTTTTCATAGTGGCTGTACCATTGCAATATCACCAAAAATGTATGAGGGTTCCCTTTCCTCCACATCTTCGCCAACACTTGTTGCTTTTTGATTTATCGATGATAGCTATTCTGACAGGTGTGAGGTGATATCTTTCTGTGGTTTTAATTTACATTTCTCTAATGATTAACGACCTTGAGCATCTTTTTTTATGTCTGTTAGCCATCTGTATTTCCTCTTTGAAGAAGTATCTGTTCAGGTCTTCTGCCCAGTTTTTAATTAGATTGTTTTTGTTGTTGTTGTTGTTGTTGTTGTTGAATTGTATAAGTTCTTTATATATTTCGGATATTAGCCCATATCAGATGTATCATTACTGCATATCTTCTCCCAAACAGTCGGTTGTCTTTTTGTTTTGTTGATGGTTTCCTTTTCTATACAAAACCTTTTTAGTTTAATGTAGTCCCATTTGCTTATTTTTTCTTTTGTTTCCCTTGCCCAAGGACATATATCTGAAATGAAATTCCTGTTAACAATATCAGAGAGTTTTTTGCCTATGTTTTCTTCTATGCCAGTACCATGTTGTTTTGATTACTATAGCCTTGTAGTATAATAGTTTGAAGTCAGGTAGTGTGATACCTCTAACTTTGTTCTTCTTTCTCAAGATTGCCGTGGTTATTCGGGTTTTTTATGGCTCCATATAAATTTTAGGATTATTTGTTCTAACTCTCTGAAAAATGCCATTGGTATTTTGGTAGGGATTGCATTGAATCTATAGATTGCTTTGGGTAGTATGGCCATTTTAATGATGTTGATTTTTCCTACCCATGAACACAGTATATGCTTCCATTTATTTGTATCTTCTTCAAATTCTTTTTTCAATGACAGAATTTTCTGAGGACATTCCTTTTACTTCCTTGGTTAATTTGATTCTCAGGTATTTTACACTTTTTGATGCAATTGTAAATGGGATTGTCTTCTTAATTTCTCCTTCTGAAGTTCAGCATTGGTGTATAAAAATGCCACTGACTTCTGAATATTTATTTTGTAACCTGCTACTTTACTGAATTCATTGATCAGTTCTAACAGTTTTTTTGGTGGAATCTTTAGGGTTCTCTATATGTAGTATCATGTCATCGGCAAATAACAAGAGTTTTACTTCTTCCTTTCGAATTTGTATGCCTTTTATTTCTCTTTCTAGTTTTATTGCTGTGGCTAAGACTTCCAATACAATGTTAAAGAGGAGTGGTGAAAGTGGGCGTTCTTGTCTTGTTCTTGATCTTAAGGGAAAATGCTTTTAGCCTTTCCCCGTTGACAATGATGTTAGTGTAGATTTGTCATATATGGCCTTTACTATGTTGAGGTATGTTCCCTCTATTCCTACTTTGCTGAGAGATTTTATGATAAATGGATGCTGGATTTTGTCAAACGCTTTTTCTTCGTCTACTGATATGACCCTATGGTTTTTATCTTTCGATTCATTAATGTGGTGTATCACATTAATTGATTCGTGGATATTGAACCAACCTTGTATCCCAGGAATAAAACCAACTTGATCATGGTGTATGATATTTTTAATGTATTGCTGAATTTGGTTTACTAATATTTTGTTGAGGCTTTTTGCATCAATGTTCATAAGAGATATCGGCCTATAGTTTTCTTTTTTTGTAATGTCTTTGCCTGGTTTTGGAATCAAGGTAATGGTGGCCTCATAAAAGGAGTTAGGGAGCCTTCCCTCTTCTTGAATTTTTTGGAATAGTTTGAGGAGAATAGGTGTTAATTCTTCTTTGAATGTTTGGTAAAATTCAACTGTGAAGTCATCTGCACCAGGACTTTTGTTTTGGGGGAGATGTTTGATTACTAATTCTATTTCATTGGTGATAATTGGTCAGTTCAGATTTTCTGTTTCTTCTTGACGCATTCTTGGGAGATTGTAATTTTCTAGGAATGTGTCCATTTCTTCCAGATTTTCCAATTTGTTGGTGTATAATTGCTTATAGTATTTTCTTTTGATCCATTGTATTTCTGTGGAGTCTGTGGATATTTCTCCTCTTTCATTTCTAATTTTATTTATTTGAATCCTCTCTCTTTTTTCCTTGATGAGTCTGGCTAAGGGTCTGTCAATTTTGTTTATCCTTTCAAAGAACCAGCTCTTGGTTTCATTTATCTTTTGTATTGTTTTTCTAGACTCTATTTCATTTATTTCTGCTCTGATTTTTATTATTTCCTTCCTTCTATTCACTTCGGGCTTTGTCCGCTGTTCTTTTTCTAGTTCTTTTAATTGTAAGGTTAGAGTGTTTATTCGAGCTTTTTCTTGTTTTTTGAGGTAGGCCTGTATTGCTATGAATTCCCCTCTTAGGACTGCTTTCTCTGAGTCTCATAGATTTTGAGTTGTGTTTTCATTTTCATTCGTCTCTGGGTATCTTTTGATTTCTTCCTTGATCCCATTAATAACCTTTTCATTGTTTAGTATCATGTTATTTAGTCTCCATGTGTTTGTGTATTTTCCAGTTTTTTTTTCTTGTAGTTGATTTCTAGTTTTATATCATTGTGATCAGAGAAGATGGTTGGTATGATTTCAATCTTCTTAAATTTATTGAGACTTTATTTGTGTCCTAACATGTGGTCTATCCTTGAAAGTGTCCCATGTGCACTTGAGAAGAATGTATATTTTGCTGCTTTGGGGCAAAATGCTCTGAAAATATCTATTAAATCCATGTGTTCTAGCGTGTCTTCTAAGCCCATTGCTTCCTTGTTAATTCTTTGCCTAGAAGATCTGTCCATTGATGTAAATGGGGTGTTTAAAATCTCCTAGTACGAGTGTATTACTACTGATCTCTCCTTTTATGTCAGTCAATAAATGCTTTATGTATGTAGGTACTCCTATGTTGGGTGCATATATGTTTATGAGGTTTATGTCTTCTTGATTTATCGATCCCTTTATCATTATGTAATGCCCATTTTTGTCTCTTATTATAGCCTTTGTTTTAAAGTCTATTTTATCTGATGTAAGTTTTGCTACCCCAGCTTTTCTTTTTATTTCTATTTGTGTGAAATATCTTTCTCTATCCCTTTACTTTCAGTCTGTGTGTGTCATTTGATCTGAAATGGGTCTCTTGTACACAACATATGCATGCGTCTTGTTTTCTTATCCATTCAGTCACCCTATGCATTTTGATTGGAGCATTTAATCCATTTACATATAAAGTGATTACCGATAGGTACATTGTTACCGTCTTTTTATTATTCGTTATCTCTATTTTCTTTTTTACCCCTTCTCTTTTTACAGAAGACCCTTTAACATTTCTTGTAATGCTGGCTTGTCGGTGATGAATTCCTTAAGCTTTTTCTCTGTCTGGGAAGCTCTTTATCTCACTTTCCATTTTAATCGAAAGCCTTGCTGGGTAGAGTATACATAGTTGTAGATTCTTGTTTTTCATAATTTTGAATATTACTTGCCATTCTCTTCTGGCCTGCAAAGTTTCCATTGAAAAGGCAGCAGACATTCTTATGGAGGTACCCTTGTAAGTAACCAGCTTCCTTTCTCTTGCTGCTTTTACGATTCTCTCTTTGTCTTTGACCTTTTCATTTTAATTATGATGTGTCTTGGTGTGGGTTTGTTTGAATTTCTCTTGTTTGGGACTCTTTGTGCTTCCTGAATTTGTGTGTCTAATTCCTTTGCCAGATTAGGGAAGTTTTCTGTCATTATTTATTCAAATAGATTCTCAATCTCTTGCTCTCTCTCTTCCTCTTCAGATATTCCTGTGATCCAAATATTTTTACACTTCATGTTGTCCCAGAGGTCTCTTAAACTATCCTCATTTTTTTTTAATTCTTTTTTCTTTTTGTCGTTCTGATTGGGTGTATTCTGCTACTTTGTCTTCCAATTTGCTGATTAGATCTTCTGCTTCGTTCAATCTACTGTTGAATCCTTCTAGTGTATTCTTCATTTCAGTTATTGTATTCCTCATTTCTGTCTGGTTCTTTTTTATGGTTTCTATGTCCTTTTATATGCTGTTGAGGTTCTCATTGTGCTCATCCATTCTCCCCATAAGTTCATTAAGCATCCTTATAACCACTGTTTTGAACTCTGTTTCTGGTAGGTTGCTTGCCTGCATTTCTTTTAACTTACTTTCTGGAGTTTTCTCCTATTATTTCATTTGTGGCATGTTTGTTTTATCATTTTATTAGCCTCTCTGTGTTTGGTTCTATGTGTCAGGAATATTTGTTTCATCTCTCAGCCTTGGACAGATGGCCTAATGTGGAAGGTGTCCTGTGTGGCCCAGTGGCACACTCTCCCTGATCCCTCATGCCAGAGGCTCTGCAAATGATCTTTGTGTGGATTGTGTGTGATCTTCTGTTGTTGCCAAGCTTTTATTGGTGTTAGTACATCAGTGGATAGGATTAATTCTCAGGTGAACTAACTGTGGGAATTGGCTGCACCCACAGGTTAAGTTGTTGTGTAGGGGCTGACCCCACTGAGTGGGATTTGCCCTAGGAGTCTCGTGTACTTGTTGCAACCACTCTTTGTGCGTATCATAAATGGGACTAGTCAGGAGTTGCTCCGTTGTGGTCTGGTACCAGCCTCCAGATGCATTGTTTTTCTGGCCCCTTGGGAGGGGCTCCCCTGTAGGCCAAAGCAGTTCAGTCACTGCTTTTGATTGCTCAGGGTTACCCAGTGAGAACTACAAAATGATTTGCTGATGGTTATTGCCTATGCTGAATTTGTAGGTAAGTGGAAGAAACAACACTGTAGGCAGCAGTCGGTTATCCCCCGTCCCTGACCTAGGGTAGTTTAGCAGAGGGACCAGTGCTCCTCAAGGCCTGACACTGCCTGTCAGTTGCCTGTAAGTCTTTGAAACTGGATGAGCCTCTGGGTGATATATGTGTTGAGTGGTGCAGGGACCCTGGGAATCTCCTGGGTCTATTGAGTAAATTTCCCCTGCCATTGCAGTGTCAGTTTATGTGCCAATGCTATCTCTGTGGCTCCCTGTACAAGTTTCCACTCGCAGCAAGGTCAGCTGCTGCCCACCCTGGGCCTAAATGTGCCACCCCAAGGTAGGGGCAGCTGCCTATCAACGTGCAGCATGCACTTTGTGTATTGAATGGGGTAGGAGCTCAAGGAGTCAAGGGCCGTCAGGCCAATACAGACCCCTGCAATCCCCTCAAGAAATATTGATGCTCATACAGGCAGCAGTGGTTTGTCCACAACTCTTTTCCTCGAAATGACTCACTGCACTAGCCAAGGTCTGTTGCCAGTGCTGACTGCACAACCCCAGAGCCAAGCAGGGCACAAGGGGTTGCTTGTCAATGGGCTGCAGGCACTTTGTGGCTTGGAGGAAGTGGGATCTCAGAGAGACAAGGGCCATCTGGCCAATACAGTCTCAGTTTTGCTGCAACTTCTGTCCTTGGTCATTCCCACTTCAGACACAGATCACAGTGAGACAAGCTGCTATCTGGGGCAGTCCCACAGACCCCTGTGCTCCCCAGACACAATATTGCAACTCTTACAAGCAGCAGAGGTCTACCCGCCGCTGATTTCCATGCAGTGCCCACCCTATGCCAGCCAAAGTTTGTTGCCTGTGTGGATTGGGAGTTCAATGGAGAGAAGGGGCTGGGCTGTGGCAGTTCAGTGACAATGGGCCCTTGGGGCAATTTGTGGGTAAGGTGGGGCGTGGTCTCAGAGAGACAATGACAGTCAGATCAATACAACCTGTCTTGCTGTAACTTTGGTAACTGTTCCTGAGTTCCTGCCGAAGTTCCAGATCACAGCAAGACCAACTGCTGTCTGGGACTGGCCCACAGGACCCTGATATCCGCCCAAGTTTGTGTTGGCAGCAGTGATCTGTTTGACCCTATCTCGGAAATGCGGCTCACAATGCTGGCCACCCACTGGGAATGCTTGGCCCTAAATTAGAGCATTTTGGCAGCCGTCCAGCAACAAATTCCCCAGGCAATCTGCAGATTGGGCAGAGTGGGCTGATCTCCTCTGACCTGTGCTTCCTAATGGCTCTGTGGGAGGGATCTGCACATTCAAGCTGGCTTGGTCTGTAGATTACCCTGGAGGGGGCTGGACTAAGGTACAATGGTGGCTACCCTTCTAGTCCTCATTCTGACACCAGGTAATGCAGACTTTCTCAGAATAAATCCTACGCAAGACTCTGACCCACTGCCGGTGCCCCGGGGGAGTGACCACAGGTCAGAAAGCCTATGTGCAGGTCCTTCAAAAAGACATCTAGGGATTCAGTCTCCTTCCATCTCACCCAGATGCCTGGAATCCCCTCTGGTTTCTACAAACAGGGTTACTGGAATCTCCTCTTCCCTAGGCTGGGACCCTGAGCTGGGGAGCCCCCAGATGAGACCAGGAACCCCTTCTCCTTCAGGAGAGCCTCTGCAACCTCGCTCTCTCTCCTGGTGATCCTCCACCACCCGTGAGTGCGGGTCCAGCCTGATTTGCGACTTTGCCCCTCCTACTGGCTTCCATGTCGCTCCTTTATATTATCAGATGTAGGTGTTATGATCAGCTGGACTTCAGGTGATTATTTTATAATTTGATTGTAATTTCAATATGGACCTGGGAGGTAATGAACCCTGCTTTTACCTAGTCTGTCATCTTCTCCCCTCCTCCTATCAATATTTCTTTAACTAGATATAGATAGAAAAAAAAAAACAGAAAGATAAACACTGCTCAATTGCTCGATAGTTGAAAAGAAAACCAATGAAAAACTTACTTCAGTGTCTAGCATATACATGGAACTTGGCTAAAGTTAATATCCTTTACTATTATCCTGAACTCTTCCCATCCAAAAGAGCCAATTTGTTAATCAACAAGGCTTATTATGCCATCGTAAGCCTTCAAAAGGTAACAGCAAAAAGGAAAAGAACCACTCTCATCTACTTTATGTAGGGGAGTCAGTGCCATTTCTATAATTTAGAGTGTGAAGTAGACTGGGGGAAAATTTTCACTCTTTTTTTATTGAATCAGGGTGACTTCCTGTTCCTTTCAGGAGATGCATATGGCTGGGTGTCAGCACTGTTCTGGAACTCCAGAATATTAAAGTACTATAGAGACACAAAATATAATCATGGTCTGATGGACAAGATATTCGAAAGACAGTCAGATGATATAACTAGGTCCTTGAATCTTTGGGAATGTCACTACTATCTTACTGTTTAAATTATTTTACTATGCTGTACAGCTGAAACTAATATAATATTGGGTGTCAACTCTAATTGAAAATATCAAAATAATTTAAAATAAAAATGAATAAATAAAATTATTTTTAGTTGAAAAATTTCCCTACAATTAATTCATTTTACTCCTTTCTCTTTACCTAGCACATTTTATAATTAAAAGGTGTATTTCTGATTCTTGAAAGAATAAAATGAGATTTGCTACATTACAGAAAATCAATTGAATCTATAAAGATGTTGACGAAGATTCCCAAGACCCAGGCGATGGCCTATTCTCAAGAATTACTTGTTAGACATGTTGATGATTAGGTAACCATGACAGCCATCAGAACTCTCACACCAAACCCATGCTCTCCTGCACTAGTTTATACTGCAACTTAATGTACATATTTAGGAAGTCCCTGCCAGCAGGTTCTGCCAGACAGAATAGCACAAACAGCCTGGAAGAAGAAAAAAGGGAAAAAAGGAAAAAAACTGCCTTCCTCAAAAAAGGAAGAACATCAAGAGCCTCCAAAGGCCACAGAATACAAGGAAAGTAAAAGGATGACATCCTCACCTCAGCCCACCCCACCTCCAGATACACAGACCCACAGTAAATAGGAAACCAAAGTAGTAAGGAAAGAAATGATACTGCTTTGGGATGTTACTAAAGTCCTCCTTTTCCATACCATGTGATGTAGATTTGGCCTCTGCTTCCTGAGCCTCTGGTTTTCTCCCTTTTCCCATTTCCCTTCTCTATTTTCATGGTCTGGCTCCTTCTAGCCAGCTGATCCACCCTCAGAGTCTGTAGACTGAAGATACCCACATCTTTATCTTCCAGTGCAGACCTGGTGCTGAACTCCAGGTCCATATGATCAGCTGGTCACTGAAGAGCTCCGTTTGGACAACTCACAGGTTCCTAAAACTCAACTTTCATCAATCTGAGCTCCTCCACTTCATCTTCCAACTGTAGTCTCCCTTTATCTCCCCGCTACTCCTGCTTCAGGTCTCACTCTCAGTGAAAGGCACCAACAACCCACCCTGTTGCCTAAGCTAGACCCTCTCCTCTCTCTCATCCCCTCATCCTATCCACGTACCTTCAAATGTCTCTCATCAGTCCACTCTTCCTGGTTGCCATTTCTGCCAACCCTGCAGAACCAGATCTCTCTTGGATGACTGCAGCAGCCTCCTAACTGGTCTCCCTACCTCTACTGTGGGATGGCGGTAGAAACAGCTCCAACACACTCTTCACACATCATGCTCTCTTTTACCTCCTAGCTTTGGAACATGTTGTCCCTTCTGCCTGGAACACACTCTTCCCCTTCACCTGGCTGATCCTCATTCAACCTTGACTAGCATGTAGAGTGTGTGGTATTCTGCTATTATAACTAGGCAGGCTGTCCTTCGATTGGGTCCTACAGTCTACTTTTCACAACCACTGTGGCTATCTTTTACTTGTTTTGTTTTCAAAGGGAAACCTTATTTCCAAACTCTTGAATGTGTGCATTTATATATGTGTGTCTATATTTCTCTCCTGAAAAAAAAACTTGGTTATAGCATAATTTAATAATTTATTGCCAGAGACTGAGTTTAGTCCTTTGTCTCTAGTCATGTATTCCTTTAATCATCTAGTGTTGCTTTGTCATTACTGGTCTCTATTGATGCCCAAGAATATTTGTGGTCTTATTTTTCTTGCAGGAATTGTGTAATAGTTATGAATTTGGACTCTAGTCAGATTGTATAGGTACAAATCCTGGTTTTATTGCTAGGTGTATGACTTTGAGCAAGTCACTTAACTTCTTTGTGCATTTTCCTTAAGTGAAAAATTAGGAAAACAAACATCCTTTCTGAAAGGATGTTTGTGAGGTATATATGAGGCAAGATGTATAGAATGTTTAGGGCAGTGCCTGGCACATAGCAAGTCCTCAGTAAATTTTAATCAAATGTGTCATTCGGGATGTTGCTTTACCTTACATATATGCCTTTTTTCCCCGGAGAATAGAACAATTACTCTGCATTTTAGAATCTGTAGGCATTGACTCTCTTCAAATTGTATTTTTTTCAAACATACCTTACTCTCTCAGATTCCTGACCATATATAATTTGAGAGTTAACTATATCCAAAGACTATTACAGCTTCAAAGACAACAAAGGATTTAAAGAGAACTGGTCCTTGCTTAATTGAGAAAACACTAATTTGGGGATTAATAGTTCCTATGATTTTAGACATTATAAATATAATATCTGGCTAGAGTGAGAACAATAAAAATTCAGTCTTTAAATAAAATTGGGTATGTAATATGTTTTTGGTTTATTTTGTAAAGAATATTATCAATAATCACAGTGAGGTTTAATAAGGTTTAAATACTCAAGAAAAACCTTTCCCTCCCATCATCTTCTAATTAGCTGATATTTTAAGGTAGGATGACCAGCCAACTGCAAAATATGTTTCCTTTGTTCCCTTAATTGAATTAGAGTAATCACATCATTAAGAAGCTTCTCTGGGTAACTAGGCCATAGGAGAGGGTAGAGAAGGTGGGCCACAGGAAGAGTTGTTGGAAGCATGGGTATTTAAACTACTCCTCTTATCCTGTGGCATAGTGTATCAAGATGCCAGAATTCTCTGGAAACCAGGAAACCCTGGCTTCAGAATGCATCTTAGTTCATCAATCATACTGCTTCTTTCAGGTTTATGGATGGCTTGAGGCCATATTTTTCAAGAAGAAACACTTGATATTAAGAGAGGAAAAGAAAAAGTGGAAGGAAGAGAGAAAGCTGGGAGGTGGGGGGTCTATAGTTAAGTTCATGCTGTATACTTATCTTATAATTTGGGCCTATGCCTTCTCAATACCTCATAAAATACCCTGATTACCTTCAAAAATTATGAATGGAAATATTTTAAAATCTTTCTAGGGAAGTGGTTGGTAGTAGAGGAGCCTGGAGTAAGATTTGGGATACAGTGGGTGCACCTTGAAGTGGAATGTTTCTATCAGGAAATATTGGTAATAACATTTGTATCCTGGGACTGATTAAATACTTGAATCCTCACTGAGTACCCAATCTTTACCTTCACATACATTTGTCTGTGGAGTGGGGACTGCTGAGACTAGGTGTGATCCTGAGGCAGCCACTGCCTCTTCCAGTCTGTGCTGCCTATTCTGTCTCTTCTAAATACCTCTGCAGTCTCCACTGATCTACTCTCTGATTCTCTGCCTAGGGAGCAAAAACCAGCTAAAAATCCGACCTCTCACTCTTGTCTCCCACTCCCTGACTACTTTCTTATTTTCAAACAGTCCACCTCCCCACACCCTTGATTGTGACTCTGTTGGGTAGATGTTTCTGGTCAGTGGGGTGTATGCATGGAAAGGTGGTTGGAGAGCCATGAAAGGAATGTACTTCCAAGTGGGAACAGTTTGACAAACATGACCGCGAATGAAGAACTGCAAGTATCTGTCCTCCCAAACATTTAAAACTCAATATTTGTTTAGCTGTCTTTTACGGGGAGGGGCTGCCTCAGACTCTTCCCTTTTTCTTTATTCTATTCCTTTATACTACTGCACTTTCTGACCATATGTTGGTCTGTGGAGATAGGGAAAATGTAAATAAGAAAACGTGCCATGTAATCCCCTAAGAGCAAGACCACAAAGTAGGAAACAGCAGAAAATCAGGGTCCTGAAGCAGAATGACATATATTGGCACCAATGGCTTAGGAAGGGCCAGTCCACAGAGCAATCTCCAGTGTTGTCTAATCTCCATATAACTGTAAATGAAGAATAATCTGGACATCTGTGCATGGTTTGACTCTTGCTGACTTAAAGTCTCACCAGGGCCCAAAATTAGAATTAAATCCCAATCTAGCATAAAGGACTGAAGAAGAGAGAAATGAGAACAGAGATTCAAGGGGAAGAGAGAACAGATGAATTGGACTTTGTCTGGATATGAGGTCCTCTGCTAGGTCCTGTCTCATCAGGACAGTGATAATCTCCATAACCTTCAAAAAGATTCCTGGTTCACTGCCCCAGATAGCAGTCCAGCTGTGTCCTCAGCAGCTCTCTCTCTATCCAGGAACACTGTTTGCTCCTCCATCTGAGACTCCTCCACTCTGGCGTCCTGCTTCAGCGAAAGTCTTACTGATATGCTCCTGGACTTGCTT
>NW_024345599.1:115387-128877 GCF_902729225.1 Pteropus medius
ATTTAGGTCTATTTTAGTTCCCATTTGCTTAGACACCAGCCTCAATGCCTCAACCCAGTGACCAAGCAATAAGATACCAAGGCAGTTTAGCAAGTATAACTAAATATAAGGAAAAGAAATTAGTCTACATTAGTCTGCTACAATCTAGGGAACTTTATATGTAATTGAAAACTTTCTGTACAAACAATCTCAGTTTCTCTTTAACTGGAAATTTCCTTCTGGTTGAAAGAGTGGAGACCCGACATTACCTTTCCAGGTATTCATAACTTTATCAGTATGTGTGTGTGATTGTGTGTATGAGAGAATATAGGAAGGGAAATAACAAGGAGTGTAATGGTGAGATGATAAACATCTGAAGACCACTACCCAGAATTAGAAACTACAAGTATTGATATCAGTACTTCTGGGATGATCCTTTCATTGCTTTTTGGTCTAGGTATGAAGATAGACACTCTACTTCCAAGTACTCCTGCTGGTGAGTTGCTAAAAAGATGCAGATATAAAAAGTCCTGATCCCAGCCGTGCCCTTAACAGTTCATTTGTCCACAGGCACCAAAGAAAGCTCATGTTCCATAAAAGACCTATAGCAGATCCTACTATGGCCTTAGTTAAAGGATGAATTCCAATTCGAGGGAGAAGAGGGTGAAGTCAGAGCTCTCAGAAGTAAGGAAATAACTTCTATTGAGCCTCAGCTGAATACCAGTCCATCACATCAGAATACATTATTGCTTCTAAATCTCCAAGAAAATTACTGATTTACACATATTCAGGCAACAAAGCCTTAGTGGACTTCTCAGGAAATGCAATAATAAAGCAAAACTCTTTTACCCTTGTTTTCTAGCTGGTTTTTATTTAGTCACAGGAAAGCTATTTATGTTTATGCATTAATTTCATAACTGGACACTTACTGAACTGGTTTATTGCTTCTGATTGCTTTCCAGTTCTTAGATTTTTCTAGGTGTTACATCATATCATGTACAAATTAAAATAAAAGTTGCTTCCTCCCTTTTAATAGCTATATTTCCTTTTTCTTTCTCATATGTAATTACACTGGGCTAGTACTTCCAGAACCATATTAAAATATGATAAATAACACTGTGACCTTGTTCCTGATTTTGCTGGAAATGCTTCTTAGTATTTCTTCATTAATGACTCTGGTTTTGACTCAAGATATATTTATCAATTGTATAAAGTCTTTTTAAAAGTCAAGAGTAAGTGATAAATATTAGCACATTCCTTTTTTGCATCTATAAGGATGATCATATTTTTCTTCTAGCTATTGTTTTGATTAATTATAGCAATATATTTCTTAATATTGCCAAATGTTTATATTACTGAAATGAAATCTAACAAGGAGTATTATTTTTTAATGTAATGTTGGATAATATTAGCTAATATTTTCTTTAAAATTTTTACGTTGTTATTCCTAAGGAGGCCAAATATCCAATTTTGAAAGATTTATTGGAAAAATATACTTATAGCGTATTTATAATCAGTATATAACACATTACAATCAACTTATAATATTTGTAATTATTGCTAGCTTTATAAAAAGGAATCTGGAAACTTTTTAAAATTTATTTATGCTGTAGAATAAATTAAATAACATGAGAATCATCTGCTTCTTAAAGAACCATTTAAAATTTTAACCTGAGAAGTGGCATGATAAAAGGCTGTTCTGGCAGCGCTATGCAGAGGAGAGAGATTGTAGACAGGAAAATAGTCTGGAAGTTATTGCAATGGTACAAACATGAAATGAATAAAGCCTGATATAAAGAAGGAAAGGTGAGAATGCTGGGATTGGATAAGTGGTTATGAAAGTGAAAAACATTTCAATAAAAAGGGAGAGAATTTGGTAACTGATAGGGTTCCAAATAAAATACAAGATACTAAATATTAATTAAGTGAAAGAGTGAGAAGATTGTAAGATCCAATGCACATCTCTATCAGTGAATGCCCTATTTCTTGGGCAACTCCAGTGATTGTGCAACTGAAAAAAAAATACCATTTTGAATAGAAGAAAGAGCAATGGTGAAAAGAATAACTTTTAGTGTTCACACATGATTTGTTTTATGAAATTATGTAGCTTAACCCCTTGTGCTTCTAGTGCCCCTAGTATTTGGGCAGCTAGAATTAAATAATTTAATTCTTAATTAGGATATCAGTATAGGCTTTAAAGAAATGTTTCAATTATTTTGGTTGTCATGTAGCTTATAGTCAAAGATTAAGAAAGTATGTTAGTCATGTTCTGAAAGACTGCTTGTAAAGCAAGTTCCAGGAAACATGTTTAAAACTACACTTTGCTTGAGAGAATAGAAAATATAGCTAGTTAAGAATATAGCATAAAACAATGATAGCTTAACCATTGGTGATAGTCACAAAATGTCCAGTGACTCCTTTCTGCTTTAAAGATAATGTCACCAACATACAATTATGAGATGTTTTGCCAAATCTTTGTTCTTCAACACAGCAGCCCTTGTTTTCACAACATAATTTTGTGTTGCTGATATACTGTTCCTTTGTCAGGCAGGAGGAGATAACTCCAGGGCCACGAGGAAAATTTATGAGTTTGTTTTGCAGAAAGGAAAATGTCTTCAAGGTAGGTATGACCAGCAGCTTTCAATGCCCAGGAGCCCGATAGGAAAAAGCATCATCTGTGACTAAAGGAACACAGAATTCTCTCTTAGTTCCCTAGAATACCCTCTCCCCTCCTCCCTACCTGCACAGAAACTCCCTACTTTTGTTTTTTCGGAAGAGGCAGATTTGAGAGTACTTGCTCTCCCATCCTCTTGCTTTGGCCAAATCAAATAAACCTTTCTCTATCTCCAAGCACCAGTGTCTCAATGTTTTGACTTTACCCGCACATCAGGCACACGAACACAGTCTTTTGGAGGTGATTCTGCAACAGTTAGAAGTTTATGTCTGTTTTCTTTTAGAACAGGGACAACGGTAAGACCTTTAAGACAACACTGAGTTTATGTAAGGAAAAACAATATGCCTTTTTTTCCTTTTCTGTTCCCTTGAAGTAATGATAGGATGGTAAGAAAGCAGAAGATATGAACATGATATAAAGAAGTTGAAATAATTTTTCTGAGTGATATGGTTTACACTAAGAAAGAACTTCTTTATAGAAGAGGGTATTTAGTACTAAAATGCTTAAGTCATCTGTCCTCCTAACTTTGTGACCCTTGGAAGAATGATGAAAATGTTAACAAGTGGTGCACTCTATATTCTTGACTGAATCCATAGGATATATTTTTTTTCAAAGATTAAAGATGCATTTTGAGTCAAAGATCATTTTTACAATATTAAATAATTAAAAAATAATAATTTTGAGTGACATCAGAAACATGGTAGAGTGAGAGATGTCCCCAGATCTCTCCCCTTGAAACAACAATAAGCTGAACATCTAAAACTCAACAAAAAACACCCAACTTGCACACAAGCATGTCTGAGGGAGGGATCTGCAAAGAAGAGATGCCAAAGGTCAGAATCACGAGAGTCTGGCAGTAGACTGAAAGAAATATTTTAAAGTCTTTCTAAGGAGGAAGGGGAGGGGGGAAGATGCGGTGTGTTCCATGAACGGCCCCACCTGCGAGAGCTGTGAGCTCTGCACAGCAGCAGTGCCCAGAGATCAGGGCAGAAAGCAGAAAAGTGGGGACGGTAGAGAAGTGGGGATGGCAGTGAAGCGATAGTTGATTAATGCCAGTCGCAGTTGCAAAACGCAAGGCTGAGCTGCAGCCTCCATCCCACAATTCAGAGAGCCCCTCACCCCATATCCTCCAAGACCGAACACTGCAAAACACAGGGGAAACTGAGCAAAAGCTACCAAAAGTGTCACTAACACTAACAGGGACCAAAACTGAGAGTAACAAGTGTGATCGAATATATATATTTTTAAAGGCATTATTAAGACTTTACTTAAAGCAGAGATCCAAGAGACTTAGAGGCCACCTACTGGAAAAAAAAAAGACTTCTCACCACACAGGCTAAAGAGAGACCATGGCCAACAATAAATCTTCTTTCCGGAAAAAAAAAAAAAAGCAGAATACACTTCCATTAATACCCAGCCAGAGAAATAGTCTATTAAACAACATGAACAACCAAGATGACAAGGTAGGTCAGAAAGAAAGAGAAAAATCCTCAGAAAATAAGCTTAAAGACATAGAAATATACAACTTGAATGACAGAATTCAGGATGATACTTCTGAAAAAAACTCAATGAGATACAAAACAATTCATATCAACAATTTCAGGAACTGAAAAAACGACTAGGAGAGCAGAATGAGTTCTTTAGCAAGGAGATTGAAAATCTCAAAAAGAACCAAATAGAACTTCTGGAGAGAAAGAACACACTGCAAGAAATGAAAAATTAAATAGCAAGCTTGGGAAGTTGAGCCAACCAAATGGAGGAAAAGATCAGTGATATCGAAGACAAAAATCTAGAAATAAATCAGAAGTAAGAAGAGAGAAACTGAAGAATGAAAAATAATGAAATAGAAATACAAGAACTAGGTGACACCAACAGGAAAAGAAGCATAAGAAAAATGGACATTCTTGAAGGGAAGGAAAAGGAGCAGGGATTAGAAAGCATTTTCAGACAAATAGTTGATGAGAATTTCCCAAATCTAAGGAATGAGCTGAAGCTTGGAATTCAAAAAGTCAACAGAACACTCAATTATCTCAACCCAAAATGGCCTTCTCCAAGACACATTATACAAAAATCATCAAAAATCGATGACAAAAAAAAGAATTCTCAGGGCAGCCAGGAAAAATAAGATGATAACCTGTAAAGGAAAATCCATTAGATTATCATTGGATTTTTCAGCACAAACATTACAAGTGAGAAAAGAGTGGAAGCAATTATTAAAACTATTGAATGTAATAACTGCCAGCCAAGAATAATGTGTCCAGCAAAGTTCTACTCTAGATATAAAGGAGAAATAAAGAACTTTCCAGACATAGAAAAATTAAGGGAATTCTCCACTAAAGAGGCCTGCATTATAGGAAATACTGAAAGGGGTCAGCATATCTAAAACAAAATGACAGAAAAAATGCATAACTATGAGTAAAGCGACTAGCGGGGAGATAGAAGCAGAGGAGTGCAACTCTTACTCACGACAGCACATTATAAGCTTAAACAATAAAAAGAGATTTGTAATTGCAAGACAGCAATTAATGTTTAGCATACATAGGGACAAATTAGGGACAAATTTAGACAATAATAACAGAAAAAGGGAGGATTCAAAGATCCAAATTCGCAAAGGAGAATGGAGATAAGGCACGCACAGAAGAAAATGGACTACTAAGTATACATAATTATCCTCTATATATTCATAATGGTAATCGCATGCCAAATGCAGAACTGAAGTATATAATATAAAACAAGAAAGAACACAGGGAAAATCCACAAATTCCAGCAAAAAAAAAAAAAATACAGAAACACAAGGACAAGGAAGCAATGGAAACACCTAGCTACCAGAAAGCAAAAGATAAAATGGTCATAGGAAAACCTCATATGTCAATAACCACCCAAAATGTAAATAGACTGAACTCACCAATAAAGGCACAGAATTGTAGATTGGATCAAGAAACAAAACCCAACAATACACTGACTCCAGGAGACACATCTCAGTTCCAAAGACAAATATAGGCTCAAAGTGAAAGGGTGGAAAATGATATTTCAAGCAAATGGCATTCAGAGAAAAATAGGAGTAGCAGTAATAATACCAAATTAAATAGATATCAAAATAAAAAAGGTAAAGAAAGATCCTGAAGGACACATCATAATGATAAAGGGAATCATACACCAAGGAGACATAACACTTATTGATATCTATAAATAAAGGGAGAAACAGACCAAAACACTATCATAGTAGGGGACCTAAATACACCTCCATCGGATATGGACAGGTCATCCAAACAGAAAATCAATAAGGAAATGACATCATTAAATGACACATTAGACTAACTGAACATAATTGACATTTACAGAGCCTTCCATCCCAAAACAGCTGCTTGTACATTCTTCTCTAGTGCACATGGAACATTCTCAAGAATTGACCACATACTGAGGTAGCCTCAACAAATATAAGAGGGTTGAAATTGTACCAACCATATTCTCTGATCATAAGGCTTTGAAGTTAGACAGCAACTGTAAAAAGAAAGCAGGAAGAACCACAAATACATGGAGATTAAACAACATGCTATTGAAGAATGACTGCATCAGAGAAGAAATAAAAGGAGAGATCAAGAGATACATAGAAATGAATGATAATGATAGCACAACACATCAAAACTTTTGAGACATGGCAAAAGCAGTCATAAGAGGAAAGTTCATATCATTACAGGCCTATCTCCAAAAACAAAAACAAGCCCAAATAAACAACCTAACGCTTCATCTTAAAAAACTAGAAAAGGAAGAACAAATGAAGCCTAAAGTCAGCAGAAGGAAAGAAATTATCAAAATTAGAGCAGAAATAAAAGAAATTGAAAACAACAACAACAACAACAACAACAACAACACAATAGAAAAAATAAATGCAACAAAGAGCTGGTTCTTTGAGAAGGTTAATAAAATTGACAAACCCTTGGCTAGATTCACTAAAGAAAATAGAAAGGACAAAAAAACAAAATTGGGGATGAAAGAGAAGAAATTATGACTGAAAAAGCAGAAATACAAAGGATCATACAAGAATACTATGAAAAAGTATATAACATCAAATTTAATAACCTAGAAGAAATGGACCAGTACTTAGAAAGATACAATCATCCTACACTGAATCAAGAAGAAATGGAAAGTCTAAATAGATTGATCAGCAGTATGGAAATAGTAACAATCATCAAAAACCTACCCAAAAGTAAAAGTCCATAGGAACTAAACTCAAGGACCTTGGACTTAAAGAGGTTATTATGAATTTGACCTCAATGGCAAGGGAAGTAAAAGCAAGAATAAATGAATTGGACTACAACAAACTAAAAAGCTTCTACTCAGGTAAAGAAACTGTCGACCAGGTAAAGTGACAACCATCCAAATGGGAAAATATGTTTGCAAGCAATGCCTCTGATATGTTCCTAATATCCAATATATACAAAGAACTCATACAACTCAATAACAACGAAAATGCAAACGATTCGATCAAAAATGAGCAGAGGACCTAAACTGACACTTCTCTGAAAAAGACATACAAATGCCCAAAAAACAATGAAAAGATGCTCAACATTACTATCTATTAGGAAATGCAAATCAAAACCACAATGAGATACCATCTCACACCTGTTAGAATAGCTGTCATCAACAGGATAAGTAATAATAAGTGTTGGGGATGATGTGAAGAAAAAGGGACCCTCATACACTGCTGGTGGGACTGCAAATTGGTACTGCCACTGTGGAAAACAGTATGGAGGTTATTCAAAAAACTAAGAATAGACCTACCATATGATCCAGCAATCCTTCTAATGGGTATTTACCCCAAAGCCTTGAAATTATATATCCAAAAATATATTTGCACACTTATGTTCATAGCAGCATTATTCACTGTGGCCAGGACATGGAAGCAACCAAAGTGTTCTAGGATAGATGATTGGATAAAAAATTAGTGGTACATATATACAATGGAACATTACTCAGCCATAAGAAGAGACGAAATACTGCCATTTGCAACAACATGGATGGACCTCTAGATACTCATGCTAAACGAAATAAGCTAGACAGAAAAAACAACAACCACATGATATCATTTACATGTGAGATATCAACCTAAAAGCAACAAACAAACAGGACAAACAAGCAGAGAATCACGGACATGGACAATAGACCAGAGGGTAGAGGGGGAGGAGGGATGGGGGAGGTAGATGGGGTAAAGGGGTCAAATATGTGGTGACAGAAATAAATCTAACTATGAGCAGTGAACACACAATACGATATATATATGGTGTACTGTTTAACTGTACATCTGAAAGTTACTGGATTTCATTAACCGATTTCACCATAATTAAAATTAATAATAACTAACTAAATAAATAAATAAATAATCGAGACCTTTAAAAATTAATTTATTTTATATTGAAGGAAAAATTCAAAATACTTTGTAAATACGACTGTAAATTTCTGAAAAGAAAAATCAATGTCTGTAAAATAAATAGTTTAATACTTATTAGTAGCAGCATCTCATTGCAGAGTTGGAGATATTTACTCAAAACTTCTATTTGAGCTTTTGTTTATTTGTAACTTCTTTGTTATTCCTTTCCAAAATTGAAATGTTGATATACAGAAATTTCAATGAGTTTCTAATATTCAGTATATGTATATTAAATATTTAGTTCTCTTGGGATTTTATACTTAATTGAGTCACTGAAATCAATGAACTCAAACAATTTCCATGCACTTTTTATTATCATCTCAAGTTTCATCCAGAGAAGACTAAAATGAGTGCTGCTCTTCATTTAATTTGGGAATCAATTAAATTTCAATACCATTTGGAAAATAAAATCCCACATGACAAATAAATGCTTACAGACCTTAACTTGCTGTGAAAAGAGAGCAACAAAGACCAGAAATGGCATTACTCTTCATTAAAACACATGCAATTTGCTCTAAGAGTGACTAACTGCCTTCCTAGATTTTCTCTAGTGTCCTATGATAGTTCTGATTTGTTCTGTCCACTAACTGTCAGCAGGGCACTCTGAATGGAATTCTCCTATGCCCTTCCTAGGATCTCTCTGCCTCTCCTCTTTACCAGAATAGTCAGTAGCAAGAGGTTTATGAAGTCAAATAAGACTTTGGAATCTTCCAAGATATAGCAGGTACCTGTGCTGAACTCCTTAGCAGCAAACCCAAACCAGATGCTCTCAGACTATGGTATCCAAGGAAAAGCAGAGTACAGACACATGATCTTGACAGAGACTGTTTCTTCTCCTGAAGGTATTCACCTGCTAGGTAGTTCCTGCGACAGCCCAGAACTCAGAGAATTCCCTTAAGCAAAGTTCTGAAGAGTCTTTAGAATAAAGAAATACCCAGTATGTTAGCAGTGGATCAGGGAAATTAAGGGTAATGAAGAAAACTATTATTCATTTCCAAGTGCTCTACCTTGAACTCTGGAAAAGGAAAACCATTTTCTATACCATTAGGGGATGACCATTTGATTGTGAAATGGAAACTATTATTGCAGTAGAACTAATAAACTCAACTAGCAAAGAATGTTTCATCCAGTTGGCCCTTCTAAAATATAACTTATTTAAAGCTTTGCCCTTGTATTTTAAGAAACATAAATATTAATCCTGTTCTCCCAGAACTGTATTGACAGTGAAATGTGACACGTGATGCTAAAGTCAAGAGATTCTCTTCTTAACAAACATGAGAACTTAAAATGCAAACAAGTACTAACCTTCAAAATAGTTACTTTTGAAAGAAGCCATACACTTTTGTTGTCATAGCTTAAAGTACATTGGGAATTGCTTTCAGAATGGGTTTCAAATGTATAGAGACAAAACAAAATAAATCAAAGAAAAAACAAAAGCAAATGTTATGCCTGCATAGATATATCTTATAATATACCTATGAATTATTTTATATTTTACATAAATGACATTCCAACTTTCTGAGCTGCTGAACCTTCTATTTAAAGGGAGTATTATAATAGCCTTCATGTTAAAGAGATAAAAAAGAAGGTACTCTGGAGAAAGCTGTCCTGCACGATGCCCAGACTCCTGTCAACTTGCTATCTTTTCAGTCTTTACCCAGGTCTATAAGAAACTTGCTTGGATTCCAGAGCTGTTTAGAACATAATATGGCTATTAGTATTATATTAAAAATGTTAGTAAGGCAGAGAAATCTCTACCAAAAACTGGTGCTCACAAACTAGGATGTGCAATCCTTTCAGAGACTCAAGTGTGTGAACATTATTATATTTTAAGAATCTACTTTAATGAACAAGAAATAAAACTTTTTTACTAATTCAACTTAATTTCTATTTTGAGCCTATTAGCCCACTGGGGTGACAGAAATTTGATTCCCATAAAGTTTGGGTTCTTCTATTTTATCAGGGTTGTGTTTAAATTCTAGTGCAAACAGGAGAGGGAACAAAGATATTGATAGTAGGTGGACATCTGGTCCTTCAGTCATAGGTCACACAGGTCTGGGTCATTGGTCCTTAGGGACTGCTGCTGAAAGTCCTTCCTTCTTGTCTGATGACCCCCTAAGCTGTAAAACCTCTGTTAGATGCTTCCTCTCCATACCAAGGCACAGGAACTTCGTAAGGTTGTTCAGGGCCTCATTCATCTGGACACAACCTGCATTCATTTCCTCTTTGCAATCTCTGCTCTTATCACTTCCTTTCCTTCTCTCCCCTCTCCAGTAGGCTGGGGGAGGGTTCTTTCTCTAATCTTGGAAAAATTCTTCTTGTTATTATTCTTATTGTTTGACTTCG
The DNA here is from genome assembly GCF_902729225.1 of Pteropus medius. Taxonomy (NCBI): domain Eukaryota; kingdom Metazoa; phylum Chordata; class Mammalia; order Chiroptera; family Pteropodidae; genus Pteropus; species Pteropus medius. The sequence continues at coordinate 125,815 of NW_024345599.1, forward strand.
AGGCCCCCAGAAGAATGGGCTCATATTTTTATAGAAACACAAAAACCAGGAAACCCAGCTACAAATCTTCAGTGAAACACGGATATCTGCATGAATTGCAGGAAGACAAAAGAGTGAAATACCAAAAACAGCTACAAAAATATATGTTAAGATCTCAAAATATTATTTCACACACAGCTAAGGTAGAAGAATGGATGCAAAATTATGCATATGTTGTTAACATCAGTGAGGAGGTATCTAATTCAGTAGCACAGCATTTGGATCAAGTTATGCAAATCATCACAATGCCACCTTAAGAGGGAGAGATTTTTCATTTGTGAAACCCCAAGTGCTCTGTTCACTCATAGACCACAACACAGAGAGATGACTAAGACTAAGAAAAATGGTTTAGGATGGGGCAGAAAGCCCAACTGAACTTTGGACTCATGAATGAGTAAATAAAGCCCCTGAGCATGAGGTTGTCAGAATTTTCTCCAGTGGCAGCCACTGAAGCAGTAGTGGAGTCTGGGAACTTCTTGGAGCAGCAGCAGAGAAAACTAATCCAGGGCTCCGGAGTGGCAAGTGTTGTAAATTAAAATGATGATGAGCTCAGGGAACTGAAGGTAATATTGAGAGGGCCATTACCCATGAGTCGAAACTGAATTAAGATTAAAGCAAGTGAGGAAATATCTGCCATTCTGAGAGAATAGGCAGGCATGTTAATTTAATGGGAGAATATACTGAGAAGAAGGTGTTGAAATTGAGGTGGAAGATGGATTGAAGTATTCTTCCTTAAAGAATAGCTATGGTTTCTGGGGGCTTTGGGTAATAAAAATTAAGAGAGATACTGTTAGCAAGCAAATTCATTTTACTATCAATATAACATGCTTTCATGCTACAGAAGTGAGGTTCACTCCCAACCCAAGTTGCCTCAGAGAGGAGTTTACAAATATTCTGTTAGGCCTGTTTTCATCAGCTCCATTGCCAGGAATTCTGTCTTCACTATAGCCGTACAAATGATCAAATGCAATGAGGATGGGAATAGTGAATGGAATATAAAGAGACACCAAATAAATCAATAATTGCTATAACTTTTGCCCCTTTTCCTGGGCGTATGGGGATGATGGTCTCTGCTTATTTCTTGCCCAATAAATGACTGTCTTATGCTTTTATATTCTATATAAACCATGTCCATACAGAGATTCTTTCATTATTTTGCCATATATATAAATTACCAGATATTTTCTATGTAACCACTATCAATAATTAATACTTGTATGGGATTTACTGTGTGTCACGCCTTATTCTTAGTGCATTCTATATATTATGCAATCCTCACCAAAAAACCCTGAGGTACCCCTAATGCCATAATCATCACCATTTCGCTGATGAACAAGTTGATGGATGCTGAGGCTAGCTACCTTATCCGGCATCATACACTTAGTAAATAAATGGTAGTTCTGAGGTTTGAAAGGTAAGCTGGCAGGAGGCAGGAAGCATGGCTCCAGAATTCACAAGCTGAACCACTTCACCTTTGCTATTTATGTACTTAACAAACAGGAGGGCTATAACTGACTCCAAAGCCTGAGGCATGTTTTCTTAACAGAAATATTTCACCTCCTTTAACTGGGAAATAAAGGAACAAAGGAATGCCTTATGCAGATTATTGACCATTCAGAGCTATCCTGCTTTAAATGCCAGCTAATGGGGGAGGAAGTAAAGTTAGAAAAGTTTTCTTCCTCAGAGTTTACTGCCAAAACCATCTTATTAGCAGTCTTCCACACAATAATATTTCACATTAAATTATAAATCAACAAGTGCTAAGAATATATTCTTTAACCAGTGTGTTAGAGATTTGGGTTAAATTAGTGCAAAAATGGTGTGGTTCAGCCAGAAGTTACAGGCAGATGCCTGCAGAGCTGCTGCTGGCAGGGACATTTGCAAATAAAGAGGGTGGGTAATATATCATAGCAGTGCAAGAGGCAAGTGGTTATTAACCACTGCTTTATGTAAACGCAAGTATCCTTGGATTTTTGAAAGCCTTAGTTTGCTTTGAAAATTGTTTATAACTTTTATAGAAAGGGATAGGAAAGAAGAGTAAGGAAGTGGGAATGTGGGTAATAAGTTCAGCATGAAGTTGGAACCTAAGAAGTACTGGAAAAAAGAGAAAAGGCAGAAAAAATGGGAGAGGAGAAAATCACCTTTTATATTATATGCTTTTACACTGTTGAATTTTTATCATAGTGGCTACTTTTGCAATTTGAAATAATAACAAGGGAGAAAATTGACAATTAATGTTCTTTTATAAAGGGAGAATTTTAAAAAAGCAATGGAGATATATTGTCAGTATAAATTAAGTTTCCCTTGGATCTTCCTCTGACTTTTTCCAACTATAATACCAATACCGCCTCCCTCCCAAAAAATACCAATGCCCAACCAAATACTATGTTCTACATTCTGACTGCAAAAAATTCCTGTGGCAATTTTACATGGAGTTGGTTCCTTGCACCACCCCCTCTCTCAGTCTCATTTGTTTCTGTTTCAGATTGATTGACTTTTCTTTAGTGTCTGCTTCTCTGTGTGGACTAGCCTGAGAAAGGGAGTCCAAAGCCCAGGGCTCTCCAGGTAGCCATGGGAGAAGAGACCAAGAGAAGACTTGAGCCCTTAGAGCATCCTAGAGAGACTTCCGGCTCTGCCTGTCCCTATGGGTCCTCTCACAGGTGATGGGGTTGTGGATATAGTTCCCCAACATTTCTGAAGAGGAATGTCATGTCAGATTTACAGTTCTAGTAAGTGAAACATCTTAAGTTTTGGAATGGATATAAAATTACAATGAAACATCCACTTTAAGGTTGAAAAAAATGGAAAAAGAACTCAGTGACAAAAACTTCAACAAAAATTATTAAAAACTGGGTTGAATCACACTAATTTCCCCCAGATGACTTCATAATAGGATTCTACTAAACCTTTTAAGAAGAATTAACATCAATTCCAGAAAATATAAGAGGAGGAAACACTTTCATTTTATGAAGCTAGTATTACCCTGATATAGAATCAGTACAAAGACATTACAGAGAGAGAGAG
>NW_024345599.1:129214-192703 GCF_902729225.1 Pteropus medius
CAAAAAAAAAAATCTCCAAAAGTTAGGGGTAGAGGGGGAAATTTGATACAGAGCATCTACGAAAGATTACAGATAATGCTGTTCTTGATGATAAAACACTGAATACGTTTTTCCCTAGGAGCAAGGTCAGGAGCAAGGCTAATATTTCTGCTCTTAACACTCTTATTCAACATAGTGCTAGAAGTTCTAACCATTGAGATAAGGTAAGAAAAGGAAATAAAAGCATGCAGATCAGAAAGAAAAAAAAACTCACTATTTGTAGGTGATATGATTGCCTATGTAGAAAATTTAAAGGAAATTTTGTTATCCTTCACTCTTACTTGAATTTGCTAAGTGTATTTGAAAGAAGAATATATATATGAAAATAAGACAAGAATATTATTTGCTAATGTATAAAGAATTCCTCTACTGTATACAAATGTGTTATCAGACTACTTATGAAATGTTAAGAGGCTTGGTTGTCTTGACTCTGCACCAGGATATAGTCTCAAAGAAGTTCACGTTAAGCTAAGGAAAAATTGAGATGACCAGGAGAAATCACCCTATCTCATCAAGTTGTGCACCCAGGACTACAGAAGACTGTCACACTCTTTGCCCACCAGGGAACATCGTAAGGGTTGAGAGTGCATGTCTAGGGGTCATATGGTCTGGGTTTGCGTCCTAACTTTACCACTCATAATTAGCTGGTGCTGCAGACAAACCCTTTAGCTTCTATTTTCTCTTTGGTAAAACAGGCATTATTGTGGTACTTACCTCATAGGTTTGTGGTGAGGATTAGATGATGCAAATAGATTGAGCACTAAACACAATCCCTGTCACATAGTAAAGGGTATTGACAATGAAGGTTACTTACAAAACCTATACAAAATGAGAAACGTTTAGGTAGATAATGACAAAAATATGCAGAGGCAGAGACAAGGAAATTTGCTCTTATGCCAAATGGCAAGAAGATCCATGGTTCTGTGAGTAAAGCCAGAGCCAGCAGTGATTCAATTCCAAAAAGTGATGGTAATGATCTACATGATTTCCCTTTTAGCATGTTCTCTGTTCTTTTCTTTCTGAGGAGTACAGACATCAACTGAGTTTGAGACTTTCTCCTTAGAGAGGCTCCATCTCCTGGAGTAAAGTCGTCTGAAGTTATTTCCAAATTTGAAAGGCCACGCGTAATGCTAATGTGATGAGCAGAAGAGAGGACTTACTACAACATGAAACAGTAATAAGGAATGATTTCTGACCAGCCACCCATTGCGATGGACAGATTTTTCACTCAAAGAAGGCCTTCCCTTCCCTCTGCCAACAGCAAAGAGTTCATCATTTTGAAGCATTGTAAGAGGAGCCTTCCCACAGCCAGGTTGTGATCTCCTCTTTCACTCAGTTCAGAGTGATGGATGATTTGGGCCAGAGATTTAAAGGGAATATGAGCAGAGGAGCTCAATGTCTGTTGACCTGGCAACAAGGTGGCTTCATTATTTCTTGCCTCTTTTGTTCCCTGTGGAACCCGAATTATTAACTTAGCTTTCAGAGATGCTCTTCAGACTTGGTTTCCGGTTCAGCCTTAGGTGGAGGAGCACTGCTAGTTTTCCTAAGATCCTTATTCACTGGCTGATTTATTTGATGTTCCACATTTCATACTGGAAAACAATTCGGGATTCTTTTCCGCCAGAGCATCAGGAGGAAAGAGAAATGCTGCAGCTTTCTTTTAAAGCATCTTGCCACTGCTTTACCACATGTGGTTTTCTCCTGGATTTTGCCTGCAAATCCTTACTCTTGCTTTGGGCAGGTTATACTGGACGTGGAGTTCCTCTTTCCCCAGAGTCCTTGAGGAGAGGCCTCATCCAAGTCCCCTCTTTCCATTCTCTTCCCCAGTTAGTCTGAGGTAATGGGGTTATTTCTCAGAAGCCTTTTGCCTGGCCTCCAACAGAGGCAGCTCTCACTCACTTTTCCAGGACGCCCAAATTAATTCCTTTAAAATAATTTTCTCCATGTACTACCTTGTTCTATGATTAAATCTCTCTGTATAAAACTGCTGAACTGAACAGAACCTGTGAGTTTCAATTCTTGTCTGGAAACAGTCTTCTCCCCGAGGATCCTGCCACCTCCCTGCTCTCTTGGACTGATCTGACAGGCTCAGAAAGATGCTTGTCAGGGGGCATTCCATGCCCTGAGAGTGCAGGATTGTCCAGTCACTGTCTGACTTAGGGCCTAGGCTCTGTTCCCTTCCAGCCTCAGGGGGCCTGTGAAGACAGGCTGAACAGTGCATTCAAAGAGAAAAGGAAAAGAGACTCGCACTTATTAAGGACAGATCTGCCAGAGAGTCAGGAATCAGGTGGAACTTTACCCCAGTAGTTAGTGGAGGGGCCCTGGGGTGTCGGGTGAAGATGCGAATATATCTGAGGGGCAGCACAATCTGGAGAGCATGTGGAGAGGAAAACGAAAACACATATATTTCTGTTTTGACTGAGTTAATACCATTTCTATGAGTGGTGGAATGAGTGCTCTGTGGAGCTGGGGGAAAGGAAGAAAGATATTATACCAGTTCTGTTCAACTGAGTCATGTACCCTATGAATGGTGTTTGAGGTTAGGAAATGAAGTCACCACAAGCCCTATTCCCCTCATTTCCCTATCCTCTTATCTTATCCCCCTGTTTTATATGAGAGAAGAGTGTTTCTTTTAGGTCCTGATGAGTGAGCTCAAAGTCCACACCACAAAACAGACACTGTAGAAAAGGCAATGGATCTCAAACTTAGAAATGTAAGAGTGGGTAGAGGAGGTGGTACATGGAACCAAATCCACGAATATAATATTGCCACAAAGACAACATCTTCTTGCCCTTAGCTAGTTCTCCAGCATCTCCCAAATAGGAACAGGCAGTCAGCACTGCACTTTTTATGCACCTACTTTCAAGAAAATCTTCACCATCTCCACACTGTCACAATTTAATGATGAATGTGTATAATGTGATCCAATTAAAAAAATTTAAAGAACAAAATCCATATATAGGAAATACTATAAAAATAAACAGCAATTTGTAAACTCTGGAGGATAAGGTCAGGGAGTTCAGAGAGAGATTCGATTTTTATTATAAAAGTGTTCCAATATATTTGTTATAACAGCAGAGAATTTTCTAAGTTTCTTTTATGCCATTTCTTCATTGTATGACATTTTTATAAAGCATGTGATGCAAAGGTATTTCTTCTAGAAAGGAAGAAAAAACCTAGAATTACAAAATTAAAGAAACATCAGTTAAATATATGAAAACTTTTAAGCTTTATCTTTTTATTTTATATAACTATATTCTATTTTAACTAGATTTTGTTAGGAACTGCCTGAAATAGTTTCCTTTCACATATTTTGCTTAATTGAAAGGATATTGATTTTTTATGGCATGCATTTTAAAGCCAATCCATATGTGATTCGGAATTTTTTTTTAAAGGCATTGTACTAAACAAGTTAACAAAAATATGCTCAAATCCACCAGCCATCAGAAATATAAATTTAAACAATGTGATGCTGGTTTTCTATCTGATAGGTAATGTAAAAGGCAGAAAAAAAGGAAAATATTTGCAACACATGCATCAGAGTTAATATTTTTAGTATACACATAAAAAAAAAACTTTACAAAGAGAAAAAGAAAATAACACCCCATAGGCAATACACAGAAGTGGAAATGCAAAAGCCAATAAACATGGGGGGAAATGCTAAACTTCACTAATAATCAACAAACAAAATAATCTTTTTTTTTGCCTATAGATTAGCTAAGATGAAAAAGAAAAATAATACTGCACTTTGATAAGAGTGTGAGAAATAGGTTCTCTCATTTTCTGTTGATTTAAGTGTCAATGCATACAGCTTCTGGAGGTAATTTGAGATTATGTATCAAAATTATAAATATACTTATACTTTGATATTTTGATAAATAAAATTGATCCAGCAAATTTATTGCTAAGAAATGATCCAGTGGGCACCCCAATGTATGTACAAGATGTTTATCTAAGAGTTTCTTGTAGTAAGGAAAAATGGGAAAAATCTAAAATATTGTAGATAATAGTTATGATGCAGGACTGATGGGGGAGAAGATTGGAGAGGTCAGCTCAAGTGACTACTATGACCCTGCCTTCTCTCCTATTATGAGTTCCCACCAGAGAGGGCAGGGAATGAGTAAAAGGCAAAGGAGCCAAAAGGAAGAGACAGAAGACCTTTTGGGGCTTACCTGTCCTGTTGAAGCCAAAAGGTTGCTACTCAGTCTTAATTTGGAGTCCAGGTGGGGTGGTTCCTCAGCAGACCTCTGCAATTCCAATGGAGGCATCAAATTTCAGGGAACTTAGAAGAAGAGAAGTGGGAAAAACAGACAGGACCTATGGACTCCTGCTCAGTCAGAGGACTGGCCTCTACCAGTCCTCTAGAACGGTGTGCACTGTTGTCTAAGGCCAACTGATCCGCACAGCTAGGGACAATATCCTAACCACCCTCTAAAATAAAGGAGCCATGGCAACTTGGGTAAATAGAATTTATATTTTTTCATCTCTTTGTGGTTGGCCAGGAAAGATGATGCAGAACAGGGCAAATCCTCCTAAAGGGAGATTCAAGTCTTGCACTGAGAGAAAGTCTTTGACTACATGCAGGAAAGAATTCAAGTGCATGCCAGAGTTAGAGTCAAAAGGAAAGTTTATTAAAGAAGGGATAACACTCCATAGATTGAGACAAAGAATGAGAGAGCCAAGAGGGACAGAGAGACAAAGAGAAAAGACAATGAGAAGGACCAAGACAAAGACTCCAACTCTTCGGGGAATTCAGTTTATATATATCATTCTTAGTTTCTATGAATTACAGTTTAAAGACTTTGTTTACCTATTTTCCTCTGATGGTATAGGTATACAGTGTGAAAGATAAAGAGTATGTAGCTTGAAAGGCATGCTACCCTTTGATACATAGATTCCCTGTGGTTTTACCTGTGGTTTCAGCTATAGGGAATGAATGATTGTGTTTATTTTGTGTAGTGCATGGCTTAAAGACTGTTTCCTTGTTTTCTCTTCCTGGTATGGGTAAATGATTTGTTAGTATTCCCAGAAGGAATCTTACTCTGTTCTGCAGGTTTTCCATGGTCTAGCAGCAACATGATTCAGCCTCTGAATATATCTTGATTTAACATTTGATTCTCTTGTCCCCTCCCTATATTAGTTAGAAATATTATGGCATATTCATACAATGGAATACTGTAAAGTCATGTAAAAGGACTGTTTAAACCTATAGCCATAAACACGATAAATGTTTACAATGTAATATTACATGAGTAAAGGATTACAAAACTACAAATATTACACATTAATTTTGTTTCAATTAAATTTTAAATGTTATTAGTATTGCTAAATATGCACAAAAAAACTTGAAAATTATACACCAAACTGGTTATCTATGGCTGTAGAGAATTATGAAGATCTTTCACTTTATACTTCTGTGTTTAATTTTTTATATTAGTTTAAAAAACTTTTAAACAAAAATAGTAAAGCTATTGCCCATGTGAAAAAATAGATTATGTAAATGTGAAATAATACAGTTACAAGTTTCTTTATTGCAGAAGAATTTATAATGACAAAAAGATTGAACACAGTCTAAAAGAACAAGTATAGATTGGGTTATTGCAAACAGTGATATACTGTTGACAATAACATTTAAGTACATTGCTGACATAATATATTGTTTTTAGAAATCAAAGAAAAATACTGTATCAATATGATCTCAGTTTGACGAAAAATATGTGTGGCAGAAGAATGTATTGAGAAATAAATTCACTATTTTGATTTTTTCACTATATTTTTTCTTTTCTTTCAACCCTCATCCCCAATTCCAAAAAGAGAATCAGGCCCATTGTACCCCTTTACCCTGGGGAAGTTGGTGGTATAGGGCAGAAAACAGAAGTTTTCTGCCAACAACCTCCCTTCCTGGCTTTTGTTTTCTGGAAGCCTAAATGCCTAGGGAGGATTGTGCTGGAGTTGGGTGGGGGAGGTAATTGAGAGGGAGAAAAAAAGCAGCCAGATACAAAGTTTCCCAAGACTGGAAAGAGGGTTAGAAGTCTACAGATCCTTTATTAGGTGGAAACTCTACTCCCAAGTAGTGCCCAAAGGAGATAGATAGCAGGAGCTCAGCAAAGAACATTCTATGATACAGTTAAGAAGGTTGGATCCCAAACATAAAAAATTAGTTTCAACAAAGAGTCCTGGGACCAACCTTGGCACAGAAGCAGTCCAGCTCCTTGCTCTCTAGAAATAGTCCAGGCTTGGACAGTAAACATATCAGCAGCAACCATAGTACCTAATTTTCTGGGAGCTCTTGGATTGTGGTGAGACCTTAGGGAGGGTGAACTCCACCCCACCACCACCCCCAACAAAATAATCAACTGCAGTTGTATTTCTAGTAGTCAAAAGGAATGGAAGTTTGAAGTCAGATTTAATTTGATATTTAGAAAATAAAAATGTGGAATTTATTTAACACACACTTTCGTGAAGTAAGATTCATATCAGCTACACATGTAAATATGACAGAAATTATTCTGGATGGTTAAACACAAAAATGATAATAATGGCAATCTCTGGGTAATGAGATTATGGATGTCTATATGTTTTCCATGTTTTCTAGTTTTTCTGTAACAGATAATATTAACTACTGTTAAAGTTTTATATTCAAATATGCAGAAAATCAAGTTTAGCAAAATCATGCTTATATCTTTTTTAACATTTAATATTTATATTCATTCTCAAAAGGGAAACATCTCTGAGTTTCATACATAACTTCATAACTTACTATCTGTCTCAGTTTGTATTTCCCAGAAGCAAACCTGAGATAAGAATTTATTTATTAGGGAAAAACTCTCAGCAGAAAGCAGTAAGGGAATGGGTGACACAGGACAAGGAAGGGAAAGAAGCCAAGCAAGGGTAAGATTTCAAAGTGGAAGGGAGCCTCAACTGGATCCTGAAGGGGCTCTAAAGTGTAAATTGTGCCCCAATTTGTCCTGCCTTAAGGCAAGGGAGCTGTGCTTTGCTATCTCCAAACCAGTCAGTTACTGCCTTTAAGGCATAGGAAACATAAACTCCCAGGATTTCCAGCATTCTGTACAGCCAAATGGAGCAACTACACTTAGCCCGAAGGCAGAAGAGTCATAGGTGTCAATCTTTAGAAGCAGAGTACACAGAAGTTAAGAGACAAATGCACAGAAACAATAAAAGAGATAAAAGGAGATCCAGGTGTAGCAATGACAATTTCCCTTACACTATTTCTGTTTTTGCCCTGTCCGTTGCTTTTATCAGAAATCTTTCCTCACCTAGATATCAGCATGGCTCAATCCTTCTCCTCTAAATATGTGCCTAAATGTCACTTTCTCAATGAGTTCTATTCACTTCTTTCTTTTTTGGGGGTGGGTGGATAATTTATTAAGAGTATATTATCATTATCAGTGTTATTTTTTATTAAATTTATTGGGGTGACATTGGTTGATAAAATCATATAAGTTTCAAGTGTACAATTCAATAATACATCATATGTATATTGCATTATGTATTCACTATCCAAAGTTAAATTTTCTTCCATCAACATATATTTGATCCCCTTTATCCTTATCTATCTCTCCTCCTCCTTTTTCATCTGGTAACCACTAAACTGTTGTCTGTGTCTATGAATTTTGATTTATTTGTCTTGTTCGTTTGTTGCTTTCAGTTTTATATCCCACATGAGTGAAATCACATGGTTCTCAACTCTTTCTGTCTGATTTATTTCACTTAGCATGATAATCTCAAGATTCATCCATGTTGTCTCAAATGACAATATTTCATCTTTTCTTATTGTTAGTAATATACATATTATTAGTAATATACATACATACATATATATGTACATGTATATATATAACATCTTCTTTATCCAATCATCTATCAAAGGGCACTTTGGTTGTTTCATGTCTTGGCCACCATGAATAATGCTGCAAAGAACATCAAGGTGCATATATCTTTACAGAAAAATGTTTTCAAATTTAGGGGATAGATTATCAGAAAAGGGATTGCTGGGTCATATGGTAATTCTATTCTTAATTTTTGAGGAACCTCCATACTAGTTTCCATAGTGGCTGTACCAATTTGCAGTCCCACCAACAGTGTATGAGGGTTCCTTTTTCCCCACAATCTCTCCAATACTTGTTATTACTTGTATTGATGGTAGCCATTCTAACAGGTGTGAAGTGGTATCTCATTGTGGTTTTGATTTGCATTTCCCTAATAGATACTGAAGTTGAGCATCTTTTCATATATCTGCTGGCCATTTGCATGTCTTCTTGGGAGAAGTGTTTGTTCAGGTCCTCTGCCCATTTTTTAAATTGGATTGTTTGTTTTTTGTTGTTGAATTTTATGAATTCTTTATATTTTTTGGATATTAGCCCATCATTGGAGGTGTTATTTACAAATATCTTCTCCCATTCAGTTGATTCGTGGATTGGAAGAATCGACATACTTAAAATGGCCATATTACCTGAAGCAATATACAGATTTAATACAGTCCTTATTAAAATCCCATCGGCATTTTTTAGAGACAAGGAAGAACCCAGTAATGGTACTTCTGGGTATTTATATGAAGAAACCCTAAATACCACTTTGAAAAGACATGTGCATCCATATGTTCTTTGCAATATTATTTACACTAGCCAAGATATGGAGGCAACCTGGGTGTTCATCAATAGATGAATGGGTAAAGAAGAAATAACAATAAGCTGAACATCTAAAACTCAACAAAAAAAACACCCAAACTGCACACCAGCATGTCTGAACATGGGATCTGCGTATAAGAGCTACCACAGGTCAGAACCCTGGGCGTTGGGCGGTGGACTGGGAGAAATAAAGAAGCTGCCTCTAGAAGCCACTGGAGCTACCTGTAGAGGGAGAGGGAAGGGAAAAGCACAACAAATTCCCTGAACAGCCCTGCCTAGGAGTGCTGTGAGTTCCGCACAGACAGTGGAAGGGCCCAGTCATCAGGGTAGAGAAACAACAGTTGATTTTTATTGGTCATGGTTGCAAAACTGAGGCTGAGCCCCCAACTCCCAAAGTAGAGAGCCCCTCCCCACATACACTCCGAGACCTATCACCGCAGAGCCATAGGGGAATCTGAGCAAACGCTACCAACACTGAAGAGGCCTCTTGCAGCCAGCAGAGTTCCTGCGGGAGGAGGGGGAAGGGAGAAGGTGTGGCGACTTCCCTGAACAACCCTGCCTGGAACAGTTGTGAGTTCTACACAGCAAGTGGAAGGGCCTAGTCATCAGGACAAAAAGCAGAGAAGCAGAACAGGACCACAGAAAAACAACAGTTGATTTTTACTGGTTGTAGTTGCAAAACGGAGGCTGAGCCACAGCCCCCAACTCCCAACGCAGAGGGCTGCTCCCTCCATACCCTCTGAGATCAATCACCTTGGAGACCCAAGGGAATCTGAGCAAATGCTGCCAAGACTGTCAATAAAACTGACAGGGACTGAAACAGGGTAGCAAGCGTGATTAAATATCTACAAGAAAATTAAAAAGGCATTATTAAGGCTTTATATAAAGAAGGGATCCAAGAAGCTTAGACGCCACCTACTGTAAATGAAAAGAAAAGTGCCTTCTTTGCAACGGGCTAAAGAGAGACCTTTATATAATAAATCTTTCTGGAAAAACAGCAGAATACACTTCCATTAATGCCCAGGCAGAGAAATAGTCCATTAAACACCATGAACAACCAAGACGACAAGACATCTCAGAAAGAAAGAGAAAAAACACCAAAAAGCAAACTTAAAAACATAGAAATATGCAACTTAAATGACAAAGAATTCAGGATGATACTTCTGAAAAAACTCAGTGAGTTCTGGAAAGAGTCATATCAAAAATTTCAGGAATTGAAAAAACAACTAGATGAGCAGAGCAAGGAGATTGAAACCCTCAAAAAGAACAGAATAGATCTTCTGGAGATAAACACACACGTACACACACACACACACACACACACACACACTGCAAGAGGTTAGAAAATAAAATGAAATAGCATGTGCTTGGAAATACAGTCTATTTTTTTGTGGAGGAAGGCAGGTAGAAATACCAGGAGAAGAAAACGGTAACTATACAAAGGAAAAGGCCATTCTTAGATTATTCTTGAGCTATAGGGGCTTCCACATGTTTTGGACCTTCCATGTTGAAGGAATGGATCAAAAGGAACCTAAATCATTAAAATATTAAGTGAAAGGAACTACCAGCCTAGAATAATATATCCAACTAAGCTCCCCTTTAGATATGAAGGAGTGATTAAAACATTTCCAGACATACAAAAATTGAGGGAATTCTCCACTATGAGGCCTACACTAAAGGAAATACTGAAAGGGGTCAGCTCACCTAAAACAAAAGGACAAAAAAAAAACATAGTTAAGAGTAAAGTGACTATCAGGCAAATAAAAGAGAAGTGCAATCCTTACTAAGAACAAGGCATTATAAGCTTAAATAATAAGAGAATTGCTATAGCAAGATAATAATGAACGTTCAATATACATAGGGAAAAATGAGATAACAATGACTGAAAAGAGGAGGATTCAAAGATCTAAACTTGCAAAGGAGAATGGAGATAAGGCACACGCAGAAGAAAATGGATAACTGTATACATGTAAAAGTCCTTTACATATTCATAATGGAAACCACATGCCAAAGATTCAGAACAAAAGTATATAACATAAAACAAGAAGGACTAGATGGAAAATCCACAAAAGCCAACCAAAATAAGGAAAACAGAACACAATGACAAGGAAGCAATGGAAACACTGAGCTACCAGAAAGCAAAAGATAAAATGGCGATAAGAAGACCTCATATTTCAATAATCACCCTAAATGTAAATGAACTGAACTCACCAATAAAGGTCACAGAGTTGCAAAATGAATCAAAAACAAACCCCAACCATATGCTGCCTCCAACAGACACAGATCAGCTCCAAAGACAAATATAGATTCAAAGTGAAAGGGTGGAAAATGATACTTCAAGTAAATGGCATTCAGAGAAAATAACGTCCTTAAATGACACATTAGACCAACTGGACATAAGTGACATTTACAGAGCCTTCCATCCCAAAAGAGCTGCTTATACATTCTTCTCTAGTGTACATGAAACATTTTCAAGAATCGACCACATACTGTGACACAGAGATAGCCTCAACAAATATAAGAGGATTGAAATCATACCAAACATATTTTCTGATCATAATGCTCTGAAACTAGAGATAAACTGCAAAAAGAAAGCAGGAAGAACCACAAATACATGGAGATTAAACAACATGCTATTGAAGAATAACTGGGTCAGAGAAGAAATAAAAAGAGAGATCAAGAGATATAGAAACAAATAATTATGATAGGACAACATATCAAAACCTTTGGGACATGGCAAAAGCAATCATACGAAGAAAGTTCATATCATTACAGGCCTATCTCTGAAAATAAGAATGAGCCCAAATAAACAACCTAACGCTTCATCTTAAAAAACTAGAAAAGAAAGAACAAATGAAGCCTAAAGTCAACAGAAGGAAAGAAATCATCAAAATTAGAGCAGAAATAAATGAAAGTAAGAACAAAAAATAACAATAGAAAAAATAAATGCAAAAAAGAGATGGTTCCTTGAGAAGGTTAACAAAATTGACAAATTGCTGGATAGACTCACTAAAGAAAAAGAGAAAGGACACAAACAAAATCAGGGATGAAAGAGGGGAAATTATGACTGACATCGCAGAAATACAAAAGATCATACAAGAATACTATGAAAAAGTATATAACACCAAATTTAATAACCTAGAAGAAATGGACCAATATTTAGAAAAATACAATCTTCCTAGACTGAATCAACAAGAACTAGAAAATCTAAATAAACCTATCAGCAGTATGGAAAGTGAAACAATCATTAAAAACCTACCCAAAAGTGAAAGTCCAGGACCAGATGGCTTCACCAGTGAATTCTACCAAACAGTCAAAGAAAATTTAATACTTATTCTTAGTAAGGATAACACAAAAAAAGAAAACTACAGACCACTATCTCTCATGAAGACAGATGCAAAAATCCTAAATAAGATCTAGCGAACCGAATACAGCAACATATTCAAAAGATTATACACCACGATCAAGTGGGCTTCATCCCGGGGGCATAGGGAGGGTTCAACATATGCAAATCAATTAATGTGATACACCACATAAACAGATTAAAAAATAAGAATCATGTAGTCATATCAATAAATACAGAAAAAGCCTTTGACAAGATACAGCACCCATTAATGATCAAAACACTTAAAAAAATTGGTATAGAAGGAAAGTACCTTAACATAATAAAGGCCATGTATGACAAACACTCAGCCATCATTATACTGAATGGTGAAAATCTGAAAACCTTCCTTCTAAGATCAGGACCAAGGTAAGTCCGTCCACTATCACCACTGTTATTCAATGGAACATTGGAAGTCCTAGCGAGTGCAATCAGACAAGAGAAAGATATAAAAGGCATCCAAATAGGAAATGAAGTCAAACTATCAATATTTGCAGATGACATGATTATCTGTATAGAAAACCCTAAAGACTCCACAAGAATACTACTAGAAACAATATGCAAATACAGTAAAGTTCCAGGATACAAAATCGATGTTCAAAAATCCATAGCATTCCTATACTCTAATAATGAAGTGTCAGAAAAAGAAGTGGAAAAAATAATTCCTTTTGCAATTGTAAAAAAAAGAATAAAATACCTAGGAATAAATTTAATGTAACACGTGAAGGACCTATATAATGAAAACTACAAAACCCTATTAAAAGTAATCGAGTCTACAGCCATGCTACCCTGAACAAGCCTGATCTCCCTGATCTAGGAAGCTAAGCAGGGTCGGGCCTGGTTAGTACTTGGATGGGAGACCACCTAGGAAAATCAGGTGCTGTGGGCATAAAAATTAAAAAAAAATAAGGGATTGTAAGCTGTCAAGGTCCTTGCAATCTGTGATATCAACCAAGGGTTGCCTCACCTAAAATAAAAATTAAAAAAAAATAAAAGAAATCAAAGAAGATACAAAGAAATGGAAGATATTCCATGTTCTTGGATTGGAAGAATCAACATAGTTAAAATGACCACGTTACCTACAGATTTAATGCAATCCCCATCAAAATCTTATCGGCATATTTTAAAGAAATAGAACAAAAAATCATCAGATTTGTATGGAAGCACAAAAGACCCCGAATTGCCAAAGCCATCCTGAGAAAAAAGAGCAAGGCTGGAGGCATCAATCTGCCTGACTTAAATTATACTACAAAGTGACAATAATCAAAACGGCATGGTATTGGCAGAAAATCAGACACACGGACCAGTGGAACAGAATCGAGAGTCCAGAAGGAAACCCATGTTTATATGGACAAATAATTTTCAACAAAAAAGCCAAAAACATGCAGTAGAGAAAGGAAAGCCTCTTCAATCAATGGTGCTGGGAAAACTGGAAAGCCAACTGCAAAAGAATGAAACTAGACTGTTGTCTGTCACCACACACCAAAATTAACTCAAAATGGATTAAGGACCTGAATATAAGACCTGAAACAATAAAATGCATAGAAGAAAACATAAGAACTGAACTCAAGGACTTTGGACTAAAGGGGATTTTATGAATTTGACCTCAAAGGCAAGGGAAGTAATAGCTAAAATAAATGAATAGGATGATGTCAAAGTAAAAAAAACTTCTGCTCAGCAAAAGAAATCATCAACAAGGTGAAGAGCAACCATCCAAATGGGAAAATATATTTGCAAGCAACACCTCTGATAAGGGCCTAATATCCAAAATATACAAAGAATTCATACAACTCAATAACAACAACAACAACAACAAAACAAATGATCCAATTAAAAAATGGATACACGACCTGAAGAGATACTTCTCCCTAGAGGATATACAAATGGCCAACGAATATTTGCAAAGATGCTCAATATTGCTAGCTATTAGGGAAATGCAAATCAAAACCACAATGAGATACCATCTCACACCTGTTAGAATGGCTATAATCAACAGGACAAGTAATAACAAATGCTGGAGAGGATGTGAAGAAAAAGGAACCCTCATACACTGCTAGTGGGACTGCTAATTGGTACAGCCACTATGGAAAACAGTATGGAAGTTCCTCAGAAAACTAAGAATTGATCTACCATATGATCCAGCAATCCCTCTATTTACCCCAAAGAATTGAAATTTTCGAAAAGATATTTGCACACCGATATTCATAGCCGCATTATTCACTGTGGCCAGGATATGGAAGCAACCAGAGTGTTCTCCGATAGAAGATTGGTTAAAGAAGCTGTGGTATATATATACAATGGAATATTACTCAGCCTTAAGAAGAGATGAAATACTGCCATATGTGACAACCTGGATGGACCTCGAGTTAATCATGCTAAGTGAAATAAGCCAGACAGAAAAAGTTGAAAATCACATGATATCACTTATATGTGGGATATAAACCTAAAGTAACAAATGAACAGAACACACAGAGACTCATGGACATGGACTATAGACTAGTGGTACTAGTGGTTAGGGGGTGGGGGAGGAGAGGGGAAGTGCCAGGGTAAAGGGGATCATATATAGGGGATTAGAGGGAGGATGAAGTGGGTAAAGGGGATCAGATATATGGTGGCTGAAGGACAATGGACTTTTGGTGATAAACACACAATAGAATATACAGATGTTAAATTATAATGGACACCTGAAAATTATATAGTTGTATTAACTAATGTTGCCCCAATAAACTTAGAAAAAAGAAAAAAATATTCATAATGCATGTATCTGACAAAAAATTTATATTCAGTATGTATGAAGAATTCTCACAAATCAATAACAAAAAGATAAACAACTCAATTTTTAAAAGATGAGTAAAATATTTGAACAGATGACTCATGAAAGAAGATATATTAATGGCAAATAAACACATGAAAAGGTGCTCAATATCATTAGTCATCAGGGAAATACATAGTAAAATCATAATGTGGTATCATTTAAAATTTTTTCAAATGGCTGAAATTAAAAGCCCCAAATGGTTGTGAGGATGTGGAGCGACTGGGTCTCTCTTACATCACTTGTTGTAAAAATGGTACACTAAAAACTATATGCTGATTTCTCATAAAATTAAATATAGAAATATAGAAATATTTTAAAAAGATAAAAAGAAGTGATATATAAATACAATGGAATATTATTCAGCCATAAAAATAATGAATGAATGAATGAATGAATGAATAAATAAATAAATAAATAAATAAATAAATAAATATATGATTGCCTTCTTTACATCTGCAATAACATGAGTAGACCTAGAGGATATTGTGCTGAATGGAATAAGTCAGATATTTCACTTATATGTGAGATCTAAAGAACAAAATAAGCAAACAAAACAGAAATAAACTCATAGATACAGAGAACATTTGAAGATTACCAGATAGGAGGGTCTGGGGAGGTAGTAAAAAAATGGGGAAGAGATTAAGTAGTACAAATTGGTAGTTACAAAATAGTCATGAGGATGTAAAATATAGCATAAGGAATATAGTCTGTAATATTATAATAACTATGTACAGTATCAGAATGGTACTAGATGTATCGGGGTGATCTCTTTGTATTTTTTGATAAATGTCTAATCACTGCATTGTACTCTTGAAACTAATATAATACCATATGCCAACTGTAATTGAAAAATAAAAATAAATATTATTAGGGAAAAAAGTAATAATTGGAGGATTTGAACTATTTATACTTTCCCAATGGGAAAATCTATGAATGCTATTTATTTATATTTTGATTGAATAAAACTTATCTTTTCACAAATATGGCATTATCATTTTAACCTATATAAATAGTGGTTTCATATGGTTCAATCTAATAGTTTTGAAATGTCAATGTAATTGGAAATTTACCATTTGAATTAGAATTTAGAGAAATTAAAATTTCAATTGAGATAAAATGGTCTTGAAATTTAAGTAACTACTAGTGGCACTAGTGGTGGCTAGATTTGTTTGGAGGGTGAATAAATAAAAACCCTTTCATTTGAGAAAAAATTACTCATTATAACTGGAGGCCAATAGGATAGGTCTTCTATTTGATTATGTCTGATAACCATTTGCTTGAGTACACCTAGTCTCTGTTAATTTGATTTTCACAATAAACTCATTATTAAGAACTTTTTACTATGCTGAGGGTCTTATTATCCTGTATATTAGAATAATTATTTATTACAGGCATGAAAACAAAATGAAAAATTTTAATTTCAAGTTTTTTATATCAGGCCCATAGAGTTAATGAAACAGTTTTATTATTAATTTAATTAATAATGTATGGTTGTGATACTAATCATGTGCTGCCAAATTACTTATGTATGCAGTCCATCATGCAAGAATTGATATGGTATGCTTTGGGCTATGACAACTTTAGAATTTACAAAAGGTGGACTGGGACATTTTACTCAGAGAAACTTCAATGTCTTTTAGACCTTAGTATCTGAGAACACTCCAAATTGCTGTATCTTAGAATGTTCAAGTCTTCTGATTCATACTCTAAATTAGTGGTTTCTAAACGTTTTTTTTTTTAATGGTCCTCTATTGGCAAAAAAATAGTATGCACATCAATGTATGTATATTTATTGACTCATAAGTAATAAACATATAATATTGTCATGATATGTTATATACATTATTAAAAAGAAAACTAATTACTTGAAAGGGCAAAGTAAAAAGTAAAAGCATCTTATACAGCTATTAGGGCATACACACTCCTCTTGGAAGACAGTGGTTCTAAATAAGAGGAGTACATAGAGTTACCCTTGCTTGGGAGCAAGAGACAGGCATGAGTACATGTGGAAAGGGCAACATAAAAATTAATGTCAAATCTTGAAAACAAGAAAAATAAAAAGTAAAGATTTGAAGTCAGTTATCACTAAAGAAATAATACACTTTAATTGGTACAGAAATAAGGGAGGCTTTATATTAATGAGAACATTGCTTTACTAGCTTGTGAAACCAAAATATTCTGTTTAGAGCAATCCAAAATAAATGATATAATCTCAGAAAAAGAATGAATTAACTGGGACTTGACCAGAAAAAGATTTATAAGAGGAATAATTTAACTGGCAGCTAGGGTAAGATAGTGTCAAACTTGCTTAATAAATGTTAAAAACTAAGAGTAAAAAATGAAATATAAAGATTAATTGTGTAATGGCATTCCCAACACAAAGAAAATCAGATTCATAAACAATGCCACCTACTTAGCAGGGTATTTAAGACAGGAAAGAATCCTGTTTGAGTATCTGTAGGAAAGCAAAAAGGAAAGGGATTCAGACATAAAAATAAAACAAAAACTTACTCATAGATGTGATGGCCAAAGACTCTTTAAGAGTAAAACTTTCAGAAAGAACAATGATAGGATCTTGGATAAAAGTCACATCAGTTGGTGAAAGTGGCATCCAGGTTGACAACGTTAATACAATGCAGGCACGAATTATTGGATCATAAAATAGCTTTGGGTATCAATAACGACCAGTAATAAGAAAGTACGCTGGATAATTAAAATAATGCTTGGACTGAAAAAAAATAGCTAAAATCTGCTTTTGGCATTAAATTGTGAAATCATTCTGTCACCTGGTTTGATCAGATAGATAATGCTCCTACAGTCAGTTTTTTGTTTGTTTGTTTTTGTTTTTTTTTTTAAGAATTGAATAGAGTGGTATTATTTTGGTAGATAGGCACTTCAGTGAGGTAAAATGCACAAATAAAGGGCTTGGGAACAAGGTTTTCCTCTGAAAGCTAAATAAGAGGGCTTGGTTGTTTGGACCTATCCCCAGTGCTTTGGGAAGCAGCCATTGAGGCGTTTTAAGCCAGATGTGAAGGAACTCAGATTTGAAGATCTCTTTGACTGCAGAGACCCCTTGGAGGAGGAGGAGGAGAGAGAGGCTACAGTTGGAAGAGGAAGCGGAGAAGCTCAGATTGACGAAAGTTGAGTTTTAGGAACCTGTCAGTTGTCCAAATGGAGCTCTTCAGTGACCAGCTGATCATATGGACCTGGAGTTCGGTACCAGGTCTGCACTGGAAGATAAAGATGTGGGTATCTTCAGTCTACAGACTCCGAGGGTGGATCAGCTGGCTAGAAGGAGCCAGACCATGAAAATAGAGAAGGGAAATGGGAAAAGGGAGAAAACCAGAGGCTCAGGAAGCAGAGGCCAAATCTACATCACATGGTATGGAAAAGAAGGAGGACCTTAGTAACATCCCAAAGCAGTATCATTTCTTTCCTTACTACTTTGGTTTCCTATTTACTGTGTGTCTGTGTTTCTGGAGGTAGGGTGGGCTGGGGTGGGGGTGTCATCCTTTTACTTTCCTTGTATTCTGTGGCCCTTTGGGGGCTCTTGATGTTCTTCCTTTTTTGAGGAAGGCAGTTTTCTTTTTTCTTCTTCCAGGCTGTTGGTGCAGTTCTGTTTGGCTGAGCCTGCTGGCAGGCACTTCCTACACATGTACATTAAGATGCAGCATAAACTAGTGGGGAAAAGCATGGGTCTGAGGAACAGTTCAGATTCTATCTCCACTAATTTCTAGCTGTGTGCACATTAGCAAAGTTGCTTAACTTTTCAGTCTCTATTTCCTCGTCTCTAAACTAATACCTAAACCCAATGAGATTTTATAAAAATCGAAATAGATAATACATAGAAAACTTTCATCACTTTGTACTTCCTAGATGAGGAGGAAGCCACAAAGCTAGTTCGAGCCTGATGGGGGCAGTACTGGGTGATAGCACAAGGTAAGGGTTCCCATTTCCCAAGATACTACCTGATCAAATATGACACGGGAAGGTCTCACCTTGGTTTGGAGTCCCAGAATCCTTATTGATGAGATTTTGATTGTATTGTCAACCAGTAAACCAATTTTAGACTCATCCTTTAAAATAAAACTAAAAAGGTGAAACATATTTTTCTGGACTTCATATGGTGGGGTGGTTCTAGATCCAGGTAACAGAAAGTCATTTCTCTACTCAGGATCGTCCTGGTAACCTAATGGTTCACATGACTCACAACTACACCCTGCTCTACTACAGTAGTATTTGCATTTCAAAGAAACTCACATTTTTCAAAATTCCCTTCTAAAACCATTTGTTTCACTGGGGAAAAAAATGGAATTAAGGTCTAGAAAATTTGAGACTTGCAATAGCAAAGTTGTATTTGCTGCAGAAATTTCAATAATAAAGGTTTATTGGAGCTATAAGTGTATGGCTGTAAAACATAAACTTCAGTGAACAAATTCAAGGTTCGATGACATGGAGCATTTGCTCAGGAGTAATGACTTTCTTTTTCTTATACCAAAAGCTCTATCATTAGCACAAGCTTTTTACTCATTCTTATCAATTTTTATCACTTTTATCACCCACTGTTAGGATAAACAAAGCTTAAAAGGCATCCCAACCTACTTGTTGTGTACTTAAGCTTTAAAAAAAAAATTGCAGGTGATAATAGCTCTGGGTTTTGATGGCATTAATACCAACCACTCTTTACATAATGCTAATTAGATTTCCTAATTTATCTATCACCTTATATCCAATTTTAGTTATGAAAACATGGTTGTGAAAGAAATATTTGCGCTGAATAAAATAGCCCATGATCTGGGGCTTGGGAATCATTGTTATATAGACATTTTTATAGACTCTCATATAATATCCTATAACGTGCTGCAATATTTTATTATTTCACATTAAAAGGTGTAAGTTTTCATTATAAATGAAACTGGTTGAGGAGAGGAGTGGGGAGAAAATTATAGTATAATTTCTCAATATTTAATTATTTTAATTAGATATATGTTTTCAAAATGAGAAAAGACTTATTCAATTACCCATCACTATCTATAGGGCCTTGATTAATTTACTTACTCTCTCCTGACCTCATCAGTCAAGTCGAGCAAGATAACTTGTGGTTTAAAGAGACAAGAATTTCTTCCCAGTCAAAAAACAAAATGATTCTCTTCTGTGAAAGGGTTAGTGAAAATAAAGAAATGAGGGGCTCCTAAACAAGGAAATACCTGTGCCCTGTTCCAACAATATCTCAAAGATGTGGCAAGCCTCAGTTAGGACAGCCATGAAATGCTCAGCAACTCCAGCTTTGACAAAGATTTCTGTGCCTCTAGCATAGAGAAGAAGCACCAAAGCAATCAAGCCTGAAATGAATTTGTGGTCTGAACAATGTGTATCTCAGCTGACCATGTGGATGGGCCTGCCTTTCTGATACTCTGGCTCCCAAATTTTTATACTTAAGGAGTAAGGGAGCCACAAAATAAATGTGGCTGATTTTTCTTCCACTTTAGCAAGATTCGGGCTCAAAGTTAAAATTCCTCCAAGGCAACCTTCTATCCACCAGAGCCCTGGAACACCACATGGATGTCAGATTAATGGACAGCCCATTTCTCAGGCTGGCAAGATCCCTTTGCCTTGACATCCTCCCATCTCTGCTGGGGTCACTTTATATTGTCTAGGTGAACAACACCTACCCTTCCTTTGGCAACTTCTCTGCTAAATTCAAGTAATTCAGATGAGAATTGTATGGCAGTCAATTTAACACCTGCCAAAACCCATTTTAAATGGGCCAGAGCCACACATCGTATGTCTAAATGTCCCTCAGCCTTTGTACCAACCTCTAATATCATTACAGGCAGACACATTTTTCATGAAGTGCTAAACCGTGTGCCACACAGTAGACCTCAAAAATTTGTACGTTGAAAGAAGAGATTTGACTCTGTCAGGTTAGAGAGAGAAATCTAGCCCCTGAGGGAGACTGCTTCTGAGACAACCACTAGGACATTGCTTTGTTTATGAAGAAGGTGGGCATTTCCTGATAAATTGCTCTACAGCTAGTATTGCTAAAGTTAAGGCCTGGTGGGAGGAGCACATGGATAGGAGCACATTTTCATTGCAAGAAAGTAGATTGGTTAGTTACAGTAGAGGTAGTAGATGCTACTGGTACCCTGTCTGGATTCCATTTACTGAGCTAGTACATACATCTCCTAGCTACTCTGAACATCGTTGCTGAATTCATAGTTGCACCCTTGTCAGAGGATACCTGCAAGCTAAAACCCATAGCCTCTCGTGCCACCTCACCCACATACCCTGGCTTGCAGTCAGTGAATATAAAAACCTGGCTCCTTTGCTTCAAAGTTGATCAGTCCTGTAGTGCCTTTCATGTCTCAGAGCTGTCTTGGGCTCAGTCTGAGACTACACTTCAGCTGAACTACATCTATGCCTAGTTTCTGCCTCTGTCCTATGCTACTCTCCTCATCTCCATACAAGTTTCATCTGAGAACACTCTGTCAATAAACCACTTTCACAGGGATCCCCATCTCAGGCTCTGCTTCTAGAGAACTTCGCTTAAGACACCAGGGTATTAATTTACATTTCATTTCTATGTATGCCTGTGTTCTCCACTTTCCTTTCCTCAGTCAAACCAAGTGAGTACTTTCTTGCCTCAGAGAAAATTTGTGACAGAACTTTCCAGATTTTGTTCCCCCAAACCCAAATCCATTGTTAACAATGCAATTTGGTGACAATGGATTTGGGGTAGTGAGGGATTTCTCTCACACTAAAGAGAAATCCCCACTCCCACTGGAGGGAAAAGGTCTCTGAGTTCCTTGAGTAGATGGGACCTCTACCCTGCTCCCTGAGAACCCAGAGAAAAGAGTAGGAACTCAAGGCTGATGGCCATGTGATGCACCTGGGAGGCTGGATCCTATTCAGGGCTCCAAGCCTCACCAAATTCCTGTGCTTTCTAATGTTCACCTCTGTAGTCCTAAAAATATCTGGAAATGGGGGTGGGTAAGGGGAGTCAGCAGAAAGTAAGAATGGGTTTTATTTTCTTGTTACCACTATTCTGTTCCTTTTCTTTTAACACAAATATGCATTCTTTTCCTTATCAGAAAATATGATAGAACGATTTTCATTTAAGAAAAATAGATTCATTTTCTTTTTTAAAAAGCATGTATGCATTCTAACAGGTGTGAGGTGGTATTTCATTGTGGTTTTGATTTGCGTGTCCCTTATAACTAGTGATGCTGAGTAGCTTTTCATATATATGTTGTCCATCCCACCTGTGTCTTTCTTGGAAAAGTATCTATTCAAATGCTCTTTCCATGTTTTATTAGATTCTTTGTTTTTTGTTGTTGTCGTTGAGTTGTATGTTCTTTATGTATTTTGGATATTACTCCTTATAGGAGATATTATTCACAAATATCTTCTCTCATTTGGTTGGTTGCTTTTTTGTTTTGTTGTTTCTTTTGCTGTGCAGAAATTTTTTTTTTAGTTCGATGTAGTCCATTTATTTATTTATTTATTTATTTATTTATTTATTTATTTTACTTCTCTTGCCTTTAGAGTCAAGTTCACAAAAACATCTCTGAGACCAAGGTCTGTAAGCTTAGTGCCTATGTTTTGTTCTATGTATTTTATCACTTCAGGTCTTCTATTCAAGTCTTTAATCCATTTTGAGTTAATTTTTATGTATGATGGCAGATAGCAATCTGGTTTCATTTTTTTTTTTTCTTGAATGCAGCTTTCCAGTTTTCCCAACACCATTTACTGAAGAAATTTTCCTTTCTTCATTTTATGTTTTTGGCTCCTTTGTTGAAAATTAGTTGCCAGGTATGTGCGTGTTTATTTTTGGACTCTCAATTCTGTTCCATTGGTCTGTGTATCTGTTTTTTTCTGCCAATGTGAAATAAGAATAAATAGCAAATGTTTTTTTCTGCCAATGTGAAATAAGACAATAAATAGCAAATGTTGGAGAGAATGTGCAGAAAAGGGAACCCTCATATACTGCTGATGGAACTGTAAATTGATACAGCCACTACGGAAAACAATATGGAGATTCCTCAAAAAATTAAGAATAGAGCTATCACATGAACCAGCAGTCCCTCTTCTGGGTATTTACCCCAAAATTTTGAAAACATTTATTTGTAAGTGTACCCTATGTTCATTGTTCAAAATAGCCAAGACATGGAAACAACCTAAGTGTCTCTCAATAGATAACTGGGTAAAGAATATGCAGTACATATACACATGCCACTCAAGTAATTTTAATGTCTTCTATATCTGGTCACATGACAGGCCCCTGATTTAGCTAATTGCTTATCTGAGAGTTGATAAATCTGCTAATATATGGCATAACCAACTAGGCTTTATTTCTGGAATGCAACAGAATGTTTCATTGTTAGAAAGCCATTCATTCATTTACTCCTCTATTCAATGCATTTACTGAGTACCTAATATATACCATGTTTTGTTCTCCGATGCTGTGGTTACAGCAGTGACTAAAACAGATCTAAATCTCTAATCTCATGGTCTTTACATTGTAGTGAGAGAGCCAAACAATAAACAAGATAAATAAACAAAATATATAGTATATTGTTAGTGATGCATACTAAAAAGAAAAAATAAATAAAGGCAGGAAAATATTTAAAAGGTTGAGATGGGTTGAAATGTTAGATAGAGTGGCCAGAGAAGGAATCACTGGAAAGCTGACCTTTGAGTAAATACCTGAAGTCAGTGAGGGATCTGAGTGTGTTGATATTTGGGGGAACGATATCCCAAGCAGGAGGACAAACAAATGCAAAAGTTCTGAGAAAGCAATGAGCCCAGTATGTTCCAGGAACATCAAGAAGGCCAGGATGGCTGAGCTAGAGGGAGAGCAGTAGAAAATGAGGCAGAGGGGTGATAAGGTTGTAGAGAGTAGGGCTTTGTCAGTTCTAATAAGAACATTTGTATTTACTCTAAACATTATGAGATGTGGGTGGGGAATTTGAATGTGGAGGACGTGTTGAAAATAGACAATAGGGAGACGAAAGTGACAAGGGAGGCTGGTCTATTTACACCATTTATTGCAACAGCAAACTGAGGAAGACAAGAAACCTTACAATCAAAGTATTTATTAAACTTACCCATTCTTAAATTAAAAAAAAAAACTGTTAATAAAATAGGAATAGGAGGAAACTTCATTTATGCAGTAAAGAATTATATATAATTTAATGAATCATTCTTTGTTAAATTAAATTAGATATAAAAGAAAAGTCCTTAATCTTATCAAGAATATATCAGAGACTCTTCTGACCTGGCATACTTCTCACTTCTTGTGGGCTACCAAGACTACAGAAGTTATGACTTGCCTCCACTCACTGACTTTTTTTTGTACCACCTTTTTTTTTTTCTTTGCAGTACTGGTAAACATAAGTCAAATTCTTGAAAAAAGGAAAGGATATATCAAAAACAGCAAAATTTACACTAAATGATGAAACAAAAGAGGCATTCCAACTTTCTTTAAGAACAAGATAAGGAGGCACTAAAACACCACCATTACTCAACATAGTTCTGGAGGTTCCGGTCAATGTAGCACATACAAAAAAGGAAAGAAAAAAATAGTATAAATATTGGAAAGGAAGAAATGAAAAATAAATCATAATTTGCAGATGGTTATATATACATACCTCAAAAATCAAAGGTATCACCTGAAAATTATTGGAATTAATAAGACAGATTACAAAAATTGACAGGTACAAAATAAATATATAATAGTAGAACATTTTCCTTAAACAAAAAATTTATCTATCAGAAATTGTAATTGGAGAAAGGAATAACATTTCGGCAACGAAGACTACTAAATACCTAGGAGAAACCTAACAAGTAATAGGAATTACTTAGCTGAAGAAACTTATGAAATTTGATTAACCAACACAAAAATAAATCTGAGCAAAGTGAAGATATACCTTATTCCTGAAAGGGAAGTTTCAATGTCATGATGTCAATATTCCTCAAATTAATTTGCAGATTTTCTGCAATTACAATACAAATTTGAAATACTTATTACTTTACTGTTACTCAACTTGGAACCTGATTAATTAGCACAAATGCACTTACTAATATGTGCATCAAAAGAAGTGGAAATTATTAGTAGTGGCTGAGAGTGGGAAAGATATTAAAGAGTTCTTTTGCTGTATACTTTATGTATTTCCTTATTGTTTTGAATATTTTAACCACTAATATATATTACTATTATTATCAAAGAAAACCCCAAGACATTCTGAATCTGAACTATTATATATAACACAGACTCTCTAGGCCATTGTATTGGTTCTCATTGTTTAGGGGAGGGGTTACAAACCCCTTGAGAAACTGATAAGTTCAATTACCTCTATTTCCAGAAATAAAATGCTCTTAACTACTCACACACACACACACACACACACACACACACACACACACACACACACGTAGAATTCCTGGTAGACCACAAATGTGGCTGAGAACACCTACTCTAGGTTCATCAGAATGTTCCGTTGGGAGATTCCCTTGGACTGGGGCATACTTTGACTAAGGGGGCACTAAAGTGGACATGGGCTGCAGGCCACAACCCTGCAGCAAGGCTAGGTTCTCTAGGTGTCCTGAGGTAAGGAAGTCAGAGGTGAGAAGATGCTGCACCTCTCAGGCCAGGTAGTAGCACCAGACAGTGTTAGGAGCAATGTTATCTGAGGCACGGTGCATGAGGGCAGAGCAGGCAGACCTGGGTGCTTCCCTCAGCAATCATTTCTCCAGGCTTCATGGAAACCCACAGCTGCAATCCTTTCTATGCATACTTGAGTTAACTCGGTGGGAATTTAGGGAGGGAGGGAGGAAAGAAGCAAAATACATTTACTTAGATTGATCACCTAAATAAAGGTGGCACTTACCACCTTGGTCACTCGTCCATGTATACCTTTGCAGTGAGCAACAGTCAGGTGCCTGACTGCAGGGGATGAGAGGCTCCAGCATATGGGAGAGGGTAAGGGGCAGCACCTCCTCCACACCCTTGACAGACAGGGGGATTTGACCATCTCTGCATCCCTCACATCTGTCATTTCCCTAGGCTGACAGCTCTTCCTTTTGCCCAGAGCTGAATCACAAAACTGGAACTTAATCCAGGACAAGTGTTCAAAACTGTCATGGTTACAGCCATCAAATTATAGGAAGTTCACACAGCAGTTAACAATGGTTTAGGAACATTAAAATAAATGTGTTTCTCTAACAGAACAAGACAGGATCATTTATTTGTCTAACTTAGAAGCTGTCCCAGAAGAAAAAATAGGATATTATTTGGCCAAAATAAATAAAATTGGACAAGTGAACATATCTCCATGGACCAATTTCCAGATCATATGGAAACATGCTTATCTTGTTGGGAAAAAAATTCCACTTTTAGATGTTCAAAAACCTTAACATGTCTTGAAAACTACTTCCTACGTGGCCAATAGGATTCATTTCTATGTGGTAAAAGTTAACCAAAATTAATGGTGCCTTCCAATATTAGCGGAAATTTTTTTTTTATAAAACATGCCTGCTCTTTTTTTTATTGCTACTTCCCACACTAAACTCTTATTTTGTTGCATTTTCTAACTATAATAATAAAGGGTGGTGATAGCTTTAAATATAAAACAGAGGAGTGTTACAGAAGTACAGACCCCACGCCCACCTCTTGTCTCCTTTCTGACACTCTGTCCCTTACCTGTACGAGAGCAGGGGCCCAACTGCAAGGGAAATGATGGGCACTAGTGGATCAGGGATTGGAAGTGGAGCAAGAGGAGAGTGTCCAGTTGCCCAAGAGAGAATGAGACAATTCCCCAACAACAATAAAAAAAAATAAAAGGTAAAAATTGTCAATAACCCAAGAAGATGTATCCCCCTTCACCATAACCAGAGAAAAGCAAATTCTGACACATGGATATGGAGCTACTTTTGGCCTCCAGGACTACAAAGACAAAAATGAGTGACAGGACCTGATGTAGTAGGGTAAAGAGAGAGTGGGGATAAAGGACGGGGCTCGTGCCCTTGGTGGGAGTGGAAATTGAAGACCGAAGCTTACTGGCGATGCGGCCCTCACGTGACCAAGAGCTGACGTGGGCAAAGATACTTAAAGCCTTGACCGCCGTCCGCCGTCCTCCGTCCTCCTCTGGGTACCAACTCTATTGCGCTACACACAGCCGTGCGTTTAACCCAGGCGAGGAGAAGGCAGAGGAGAAAATTTCCCCAGATCCGGGCAGGTGGGTGTGAGGGTGGGCATGGCCTGGCACCCCTGAAAAAGGTAGCCCCGTGATGCGGAAGTCTGAGGCCTGTGAGGCCGCGGGCCCCACCGCCTTGCCCGCTGCTAGCCCGCTTTCCAGACCCCCGCGTTCAGTCGCAGCTAATTTTGGTGGGCGACGGGGAGAGGGGGAAGAAGGGACCTAAAGATTCTGATATACTTGCAGAGAATCGCTTACCTCCTTTCTCACCCAGTGTTTTCTGGTTTTGTTTTTGACACTCCGGCCCTGCACTCCACATCTCGCCCTGTTTTGAGAGGAGGAGGGAAGAGAAATAAACGTGGCAGCGAATATAAGGACACTGGGGAGGCTGGGAAAGGGTGACCGGAGCAGCACGCAATTTGAAAACAATCCGGGCGGTTTACTTCCACCCTCACTTTGCAGATACCTCCCCGGGACCACCATTCCTGCACACTCCCCTCCCCCCTGGCCAGCCTCCTGCCCTTTCAGGGTGCTGGGAAATGGGTGCGCCAGCCTCTGTAGAGGAGATGGCGGGTTTTGCGCTGGCTGGGCTTCACAGGAGGGAGAATCCTGAAAGAATGTTATTAAACCACCATGCTAACTTCCAGGCTGCTTTCCAGACACCTTCGGCCCATACAGCCCTTCACCCCCATTTTTTCAGTCCTGGAAAAAGAGTTTGGGTATGCTGGCAGTAGAAACATGCTATTATATTAACAGGTAATTTAAGTGGGGGGCGGGATGGGTAGGGAGGCGGCGCCCAGAACAGAGAAACAGTGGAAAATCACGACCCTCAAACCGAAACGGCAGACATTGGGGCTCCTGTTCCGTAGGCTAATACTAGGCCTGGGGGCTAGAGACTGAAGGACGAGTGGTCATAAAAGGGTCCACTTAATTGTTTGACAGTAATCCGTCGTCCCACGTCCCATCCCGCTTTCACTGCACCCTACCCCCGCCCCCTCCGTCTTCGGTGCAGGAGAAGGGGTGTGGCTGTGAGTCCCGGAGAAATGGCGGACTGGGGTGGGGGGGCAGCCGGAGGGAAGGAGGGGTGGAATGCCTGGGGAGTCTGCGCAGAAGTGGGGCAGATTGGGGTGGGAAGGGAGGGATGAGAAGAATTGGAATTAAGAGGTGGAACCATTTGTCATTCTGGTATGTGACTGCTAAAAGGCAGTTATTGGGACTCTTGTCCTGGGTTTGTTCCATCCACCAGTCTCCAACGTCTACTGTCTATATTTCTGCCCTTCAGTCTGTGCTTAGGATGAAGACCAAACTGAACTAAAGGAGGGAAAAACAGCCTTGAAACCTTGAAGGTCAGTGTTTGGGGGGCGGGGAGGACTGTCTGGGAACCCCTGTTGTGGGTGTAGCAAAAACCAGAGCAGAGTCTGGGACTATAGGCTACTCTTCCCCCATCTCCCTCTTTGCAAGACATGCTTGCCCTGGACATGTCCCTTTGGGTGCAGGGAAAGGGGTGCGGCTCCACCTTCTTTATTAATGGTTACAGTAGGATAGGATACAGATAGAAAGAAAAGGACTGTGAGGGAGAAACATGACCTACCGGGGTTCAAATCAAGAAAGGACGTGGAATCCATCTACCAAAGGACCCAAAATGCCTTTTCTGGGATCTCTCTGCAGGTCTATCCATCTTACTGGCCCTAAACAGCTACAAGCCTGGTGGAAAAAGGCAAACTGCTCCTACTCCCAGCAGGTTGGTATGTGCATGAACACCATCTGGAGACCCTTGGGGTTGGGGTGGGATGACCAGAACAGAATCCAGGATCTCTGCCATCTTTACTGCTCTACACCAGCTTTCCTGATGTCAGTATTGCCTCTCGTCCCCTACTTAGGTGCTAGGAAATTGTATGTTGGAATTGGGCAGGGCAGTCTAGGGATGAAGGCATGGAAAACACTGGACAACCAGGGTCCTGAATCAGCAACACAGACCTCCACACCTGTGTCTGGGTAGTAGCTAATTCATCAAGATTTATTTCCCTAAACTCACCTCTAAGTAGGCCTGGTTAGACACAAATGATAGAGTTCTAAGCCTCATTTCTATCCTTTCCTCCAGGTCCTGCTTGGCTTGCAGCCTCTGCAGAACTTGTGAGCCTGAGCTGAACTCCCTTGCCCTGACGTGCATGCATCCCACTTAAGCAAGCCAGCTCCACACCTGGATCAGAGAATTATTCCAGCTGCACCATGAGCCGAGTTCGGGATGCTGGCTGTGTAGCTGCTGGGATAGTGATTGGGGCAAGTGCCTGGTACTGTGTCTACAAATATACCAAGAGAACAAACCAGACGAAGAAGAGATTGGCCAAGTCCAAGACCAGGGCTGTGACTGGGACTGTAACCAGGGCTAGAGCTGGACTAAGGGCTGGATTCACAATCAACCTTGGGCCAGGATTCGGTCCCCCAACCCTAGTCCACAGTAGGGCAGAGGACAAGGCCCAGGATGAAGCCTCTGCCCTGGATGGGGCTGGAGCTGAGGCAGAGGCCCCACCTGTATCCAGTGCTGAGGCTCAGAGTGGGTCAGGAAGACAGGCCCAGGAGGCAGAAGGGTCCAGGGTTGGGCCTAAGGCCGAATCAGTAGTTGAGGCAGAAGTGACTTCTACAATGGCGCCACCTCCCAGGGAGGCAGAGGCCCTCATGGCTGCAGAGGCTCTCAAATTGGCAGAAGCCCCTGGCACGGCAGAAGCTCCTGGGGTGCCAGTGGTGCCTCCTGGGATGCCAGTACCTACCGAGGCAGCAGCACCTACCGAGATGGCAGAGACTCCCGTACCGGCAATACCTACTGGGGCATCTTTTGGAGCAGCAGTGCCTTCTGGGGCAGCAGCACCTACTGGGGCTGCAGAAGTTCCTGGGACCTCAGGGTCCCCTAAAACATCGGCAGCTGCCAAGAAAGCAACCCTTGGAGCTCATACTGGGGCTATACCCAAGACTGGGTCAGTAACTGGAGCTGTACCTAAAGGTGGAACCAAGGGTGGAACCAGGTCCCGGACTGGAGGCAAGGGCAAGGGCAAGAAAAACAACAAGGTTGATGTAGATGAATTGGGGCTAGGCTTCCGCCCTGGGGATGGTGCTGCAGCAGCTGCTGCCGCCTCAGCTAATGGGGGACAGGCTTTCCTGGCAGAGGTCCCTGATTCTGAGGAAGGGGAGTCTGGGTGGACTGACACAGAGTCAGAGTCAGACTCTGAGCCTGAGACCCAGCAGAGAGGAAGAGGGAGGAGACCTGTTCCCATGCAGAAGCGCCCCTTTCCTTATGAAATTGATGAGATTCTGGGTGTCCGAGATCTCAGGAAAGTCCTTGCTTTGCTTCAGAAATCGGATGATCCTTTCATCCAACAGGTAGCTTTGCTCACTCTGAGCAACAATGCCAATTATTCTTGCAACCAAGACACAATTCGCAAATTGGGAGGCCTCCCAATTATTGCAAACATGATCAACAAAACCGATCCCCACATTAAGGAAAAAGCCTTAATGGCCATGAATAACCTGAGTGAGAATTACGAAAATCAGGGCCGGCTTCAGGTATATATGAATAAAGTGATGGATGATATTATGGCCTCGAACCTAAACTCAGCAGTACAGGTAGTTGGACTAAAATTTTTAACAAACATGACTATTACTAATGACTACCAGCACCTGCTTGTCAATTCTATTGCAAACTTTTTCCGTTTGTTATCTCAGGGAGGTGGAAAAATCAAAGTTGAGATTTTGAAAATACTTTCGAATTTTGCTGAAAATCCAGATATGTTAAAAAAGTTGCTCAGTACCCAAGTGCCATCATCATTTAGTTCCCTCTTTAATTCTTATGTGGAATCAGAAATTCTTATTAATGCCCTTACTCTATTTGAGATCATCTATGACAATCTCAGAGCAGAAGTATTCAATTACAGAGAATTCAATAAAGGTTCCCTTTTTTACCTATGTACTACATCAGGAGTGTGCGTTAAGAAAATTCGAGCTTTAGCAGATCACCATGACCTCTTGGTGAAAGTGAAAGTTATAAAGCTAGTGGATAAATTCTGATTGGTTATGTGCTCTCAAACGACTTGAAGTAATTTCTTGGTTTTGCAGTCTGGGAGCAATGAAAATTGAAAGTTACTGCTTTTCCACTTGCTCATATTGTAAAGGGATCCTTTGAGCTGCCAGTTTTGAATAATGTATTATCCAGAGTGATGTTATCTGTGACAGTCCCCAGCTTTAAGCTGAACCATTTTATGAATACCAAATAAATAGTCCTCTTATACTGAAAATATTTGTGATTTTAATCATGCTGCTTGAATGGAAATATTTTTACTGGTTCCTCTCTGTAAATTGACAGTGAACCTGTCCATCATGAATAGCCTACACTTCTGTCATTTGTTTTGACTTGAATTTATCCACCAAAGATTTCATTTGTGTATCATCAATAAAGTTGTATGTTTTGACTGACGAAAAAAAAAAATTGTTCTCATGCTTGAATTTAAAATCTAGCCAGAGAGATAAGGTTCATAAATACAAAAGAATTGCTAACAGTACCTGGGCATATACCCATTGTCAAATATATTCTACCTGGTTAAATTAAGCGGAAGTTGCTAGAAAGCTTCAAAGAGGAAGGGCACACTTAAGCTGGGCCCTGGGGGACAGCATGAGAAAGCAGAAGGGCATTCCAAGAGTGGGAAATGGCTTGAAGAAAGGCACAGAGGTGGAAAGTCTGTTCCTGTGATAGGAAGGTAACCAGTTTGCCTGGAATAGAAACCATAGGAAGAGGAGTGATGAGAGCGATAGGTGGAAATGTAGAGTGAGGAAAGTTTCAGAAAGATCCTGACCCCAAGCTGAGATACTGAAATATCCCATCATATTCTGGGAATTACTGGATATTTTTGACAAAAGGAAAACTAATCTGGTGGCAATGTGCAAAATGGATTGGAGCTGGGCCTGGGTTAGGTGTGGAGACTGGAAACAAGACCATTTGTTAGTAACTTAGGGTGAACCAAGTGTGAAATGAAGAATGAAATAACATGATGACTATAGAAACTGTTGGAGAATGATGATAATAAGAGACTCTTTAAAGAAAAGTACCAATATCTGCTTTGGCTGTTGGTCAACAGACAGGGAGGATAGTATGATCTGATGCAGGTCCTGACAGAGAAAGCCCTCTTTCTTGGGCACTTCTGGTGAGCAAGTAATATCAAAGTGAGTTACTATTTCTAATGATGAGAAAATGCAGTGTGACAGATAGAATGACTCTTGGTACAAAGCGTGTTTGTCTTTCCCTAAGGTTGGAGTTCTAGGACTGCCTTCTTTTAGAAGATGAGCAGTGGTGAGACCTTTATGGGACCCCCATCCCCATCTCCTGCATTCGCTTAAAAGCAAATGCATCTTCCTCTCCTCCCCAGCCCACTAAAGTAATGCAAGAAGAAAACAGAAAAGGTCTCAGAGATTTTCCAAACCCAGCCCACTTTCCTGCCACCTCTTACAAAATTCTCAGTTTTGTGTAAGTGTATAGTAGGCTGTGGCAAGGATAGAAATAGAGACTTTGGGGATGTGGGTACATAGAAAAGAGACAGATTGGTATTATGTATTGGTGCAACTTATCTGGAAGGCGATTTGGTAATCTTCTTAAGAAGCTTTAACAATGCATATGCTTTTTAGCCAGGCATTCCATTTGTAGGATTTTTTCTTGAAGAAATAATCAAATAATTGTACACGGAGAAATATATAAGGATATTCATTTGAGTACTGTTTCTAAGAGAGAAAAGAGTAGAAGCTACTAAAATGTCTAACACAATGGAATTGGCTAAAAAATAGGTGGTATGTCCACACAGTAAAATACTATGTAACTATTAAACCTATGTTGTACTTCTATATTATTGACATGAAAGGATATTCACCACATGTAAGAGTCTGTGGCATCAATCAAAGAAAGCTTTCTGCAATTGAAAGTGGATGAAAATTCTTTCAGATATTTATTATGTAATCTCTTGTATTTTTACACAGAATTGGAATCATATTGTACATCAGTGGTTCTCAATGTGCAGTCCACAGACCACTGCAGGTTTCTGAAACTGTAAGGTCAAAATTCTTTTCAAAACAATAATAATATGTTATTTGCTATTTTCATTAGGTTGACATTTGCACTAATGGCACAAAAGCAATAGTGGGTATAACTGCTGGCACCTTAGCATACATCAAGGCAGTGTCCCCAAATTGTAGTGATTGATTTATTTACAGCTACGCACTCAAAACAATTTTTAAATTCAGTTTTATTTCAAATGTCCTTAATGGAGTTCTCATTTTTAATAAAATTATAAATTTTATTAAATCTTGATGCTCGAGTGCATGTTTCTTTAATATTCTGTGCGATAAAATAGGAAGTGTGCACAAAGCACTTATTTGCCTAGGTTAATACAATGGTTGCCTCAAAGAAAAATATTTGCAGTCACTTGAGTTTTGCCCTAAATTAGCTGCTTTTTTCCCCCATGGAACACCATTTTTATTTGAAAGAATGATTGGCAGAAAAACCATGGCTTTTCAGACTTGGATATTGGGTAGACATTATTTTGAAAATGAATGAGGTAAGCCTTCAAGGAAAACAACTGACAATATTTGTCACCAACAATAAAACTTGAGCTTTCTAGCAAAATTACAATTTTGGAAAACTTGCATCCATGACCATAGGCTTGACAGCTTGTAAAGTTAGGGATTTTTCTGAAGCGATCAATGGTGATAATAACGACGATGAAGCTCTTTTTTTTTTCTTTCTTTCTTTTTCTCCTTTTAGGAGAGAAATGATGGAGGACTCTCTGGAATAATTTTGATCTTCTTCAGTTTTACTGTGATCACTGTAGCCGAGATGACATAAAGCCCATGGCCATTTAATAAAGAATATCATTGCTGTGGTAACGAGATGACCCTGGGCAAATCTAGACATAAGATTATTTGAACACTTAAGAAGGAGAATCTATAAAGATACCAATCCTGGAAGAGTAAAGTCTTCTTCTTGGTGAGGTAGAGGTGGTATATGTGATCATATACTGAAGATGGATGCATCAGCATCTCTTGACTTGATCTCTGCTATTTGGGTAATCCAATCAGCTTCTTTTGCTCTGATTAGCAGTGGAAACTTCCCTCTCTTTCATATGAAACCTATTCCCATTCATAGATATGTAGTCTGGCCTTAAGAATGAGCTTAGAATCACACAATAGGTAAATATTTCATTTCTTAAAGTCTGTGTCTTAAATTATATCAAATATAAAAGATCAACAGCGTAGTCCAGATGTTGTAAGATTTAAAAGGGTAGTTCTTTGGAAAGATTTAACTTAGTAAAATAATAACAATAGGCACCAGGAATTAAACACCAGCTATATAGTGTTCTATTATTCCTGAAATGTGACTGTTGAGACATTCCTTAAACATTCTACGCTATAGTTTTTACCTTTTAAATTGTGTGTCCAGGGTATGGATGAAGTGCAACAGTCCTCACAACCATGTTTGCAGTGAATACTCCTGCCTTCCTTGCTTTAAATTATAGGCTTGGTAACCAATTGGATCAAAATGCAATCACGTTCTTTAAAAAAAAAAAAAGAATATGAACTGATAAATGCAAGGACTCATATAACACAGGGCTGTCATTTTAGTGGTAGAGCACAAGAACAAAGTGATATAAACTTTTGCTCTTGAAGTACCTGGAGCTGCACTTGTTCCCACCCTTTATCAGGCCAAGTTATTCAACTTTTCCATTCGTAATATATATCACAATATCTTTCCTTAAATTTCCATTTTGTGCTTAAGCAAAAGAATAGATACTAAGAGAAGACCAGAAATGGTATGGTAAGCAATAGAGTCTCAAGAAAACATGGGATATTTGGGTTGATATGGGCAAAGTGCAAATGAGACTTCCACAATCTAAAGTTGAAAACTAATAACCTACAATTAACTGAGAGTGCTTTCTCTCTTACAATAGTTCTAGATGGCAAGGGAGTTGTTTTCATAGAACAATTTCATGGAGAAGAGGAATTAAGTGGGATCAGATGTTTGTTTCTAAGGACACTGAGCAGCTTCCAGTGAAAACAATAGGTAGACTAAATTATGCAGTATTTGATTCAATGTAAAAGGTAAAATAAAGCCATTAACGGAATCCTGCTGCAAGAATCCCCTCCCACTTAAAGCTGTCTTTAAGACTGAGACAACTTGAAGAATAAGTTTAGAGATTGGTCTTTTCTATTACTTAATTTGAATTCACCACTGTACCAGATTTCTTTAGTAAAACAGAACACTGGTAACCGAAATATGTGATCTGGGAAATCCTGAGCCTTTCTGGGCCTTCTGAAAACAATTCCCACTATGCCCTACTTACAAGGAAAATAAATAACAATTTGCCTCATATGCTCTCACTGAGACTCACACTTTGAAATATGAAAACATCGTAAGTCTGAGAGTGATATTGTACTATCAGAACAAAAAAGAGGAGAATTATAGATTTTGAGTGTGTCTGACTAAGAATGTAAGTTTGTATTAGTCCAAATTAATTGCAATTGGGGCTCTCCCTATAATTTATATGTTAATTAGCTTTACGCTTAAGTTAGATGTGCATGACAAATTTTTAAGAGTGATCACTAAAATAATAAATTGTTTAATGTCTAAGGCATTAAAGAAAAAAATGTACTAAAAATATTAATTCAAAAGAAGAGAAGAAATGTGAAAAGTGGAGCCTAAACAAAACAAAACAAAACAAAACAGACAAATAGAATGCCCATAGTTCACATGTAGAAGTAATAATAAATTAAAATGGGCTAAACTTACTATTTAAAAGATATTGTCAGATTTTAAAACTCCAGCTATGTACATGCTAAAGAATAAGCATGCAGATACTTTGAAAGTAAAAGGATAGAAAAATATACCATGCAAGCATTAACGAAAAGGAAGTTGACATAGCCAAAATAATATGAGACAAAAAAGATTTTAAGACAGAAAGCATTTAGCAACATTTTAAAAACCCATGTATTTGGAAATTTTAAAACATGCTTCCAAATAATTCATAGCTTTAAAAAGAACCCATAATGGAAATTTTAAAATATTGAGAATTGAATAATAATGAAAGTACTAAAGGTCAAAATTTGTGGGACTCAGTAAAGACAGTATTTCAAGGGAAATTTATGGCCTTAAATTTTTATATTATGTGATATGTCAGGAATAGGAAAATCTATAGAGACAGAAAGTAGAATCATGGTTGACAAGGGCTGGAAAGGCAGTGGAGGAGAGATGGCGAGTGATAACTAATGGATACAAGATTTCTTTGGGGAGTGATAGAAATGTTTTAAAATTAATCCTGGTATTGGTTACACAACACTGAATATACTAAAAATATTGAATTGTACAGTTTAAGTAGGTGAATTGTTTAGTATGTGAATTATCTCTCAATAAGGCTGTTATTTTTTAAAATCTTATGTTAGACTAGAAAAAGGCAAAAAAAAAACTAATAAACTAAGCATCTAAATTAAGAATTTAGAAAAAGACCAAAAGAATAAATCTAAAAACAGAAGAATGAAAAAGACAAGAGCAGAAATAGATGAAATAGAAAGTAAAAACACATTAGACAGTATCAACAAAGCCAAAAGTTGGTCCTTCAAATGGTATCATAAAAAAAGCAAACCTTTGGTGAGACTAATCAAGAAGAAAAAGTGTAACTAAATAATATTAGCAATGAACAAAAGGACGTAATAATGAATAAGCAAAGATTTTAAAAGATAAGAGAACACTATGATTAACTTTATAACAATGAATTTGAAAACTTGGATGAGATGGATGGATTCCTTGAAAAATAGAACTTATGAAAACAGACTAAAAAAAATGACCAGAAAACTCAAAGGGTCCTATAAGCACTGAGGAAATTAAATTAGTAGTTTAAAAGTCCCTCTACTCACCGCCAAACAGGCCCAGATTGAATAGACAATTCCAGTCTTATACAAACTCTTCCAGAGAACAGAAAGAAGTAATATTATTCAATGCATTTTATAAGACTAGTACTAACCTTTATATCAAAACCAGACAAAGTCAGTATGAAAAAGGAAAATTATAGATAAGTCTCACTTATAAAGATAGATGTGAAAAATTTAAACAAACTACCAGCAAGTAGAATTCAGAAACATATAGAAAAATATGTTATGATCAATGGTGGAATGCGAAATTGCCTTAATATTAAAAAAATCTATCAAAGCTTGATTGGCATATCTAACACTTATAAGGAAGTATTAAGATTCAAAAAGCTATATTGATTTTTAAAAAATAAGGATAAAGAGGGGAGACTAATTCTACCAGATAATAAGATATATTACAAAACCATATATACTAGTCAAGATAACAATAGGCTATGTTGCAGTAACAAATGAAACCCAAAATCTCAATGAAATAACCAAGTTTTATTTCTTGTTTACATAAAATTTAATGATGGTTGGGCAACTCTTCAGTATTCCATGCAGTTACTCAGTGATTCAGGGTTCTTCCATCTTGTGGCTTCTCCATCTCAATATGTGGCCTTTTAAACTATCTTGACCCAGAATTCATTCACATTACTTTTCCTTATAGTACCTTGTCCAGATCTAGTCATAGGCCCTAATTTAAGTGCAGGACAAGCCAGGGAAGTAGAGAAATACAAAGATCATTTGGTAAATACTAGCTGCCCCTGCCATATCATCGTAATAAAAGTAATGTAGAAGAGATAAATATATAAATGGAAAAGCTTAGATACATACACTTTTCTAAATATAGAAACTTAATATACTATAAAATTGGTACCACAAAGCAATGGAAAGAATGGACTGTTTAGTATACAGTATTGGGAAGGCTGAGTCACTATTTGAAGAAAAATAAAACTGTACTCCAGAGGATGAAAGACCTAAATATGAAAGCTAAAATTATAAAGTTAATAAACAGTAATACAGAAAAATATCTTTGTGGTCTAGAATTGGACAAAAAAATTCTAAACGAAACTTCAGAAGTATATACCTAAGACAAAAAAAGATTAATAGATTTGATTACATAAAAAATAAAATTTTACTGCAAATTGGTACAGCCACCATAGAGAACAGTATGGAGGTTCCTCAAAAAAAAAAACTAAGACTCGATCTACCATATGATCCAGCAATCCTTCTACTGGGTATTTATCCCAAAGACTTGAAAACTAGCATCCGAAAAGATATTTGCACACCAATGTTCACAGCAGCATTATTCACTGTGGCCAGGACATGGAAGCAACCAGAGTGTCCTACGATAGATGATTGGCTAAAGAAGCAGTGGTACATATATGTAATGGAATATTACTCAGCCATAAGAAGAGATGAAATACTGCCATTTGCGACAACGTGAATGGACCTTGAGATGATCATGCTAAGTGAAATAAGCCAGACAGAAAAAGTTGAAAATCACATGATATCACTTATATGTGGGATATAAACCTAAAAGCAACAAATGAACAGAGCAAACAAACAGAGACTCATGGACATGGACTATAGACTTGTGGTTACCAGAGGGGTGGGGGAGGAAGGGAGGAAGATGGCATAAAAGGGGTCAAATGTGTGGTGACAGAAAGATATCTAACTATGAGCAGCGAACACATAATGCAATATATATACATATATATATATATGCCTTACGTTGAATTTTATACCTGAAACTTCTGAATTTCGTTAACCAATGTCACCATAATAAAAATAAATAAAATGAATTAAAAATATATGTAAAATTTTGACTAAATAGAGGACACTATGAATAAAGTTAAGAGATCACAGAAAAAAGATTTGCAATATCTTAAATTAACAAAGGATTAATATCTAGCATATGCAAAGTACTCCTACAAATCCAGAAGGACAGGAACACACCACCTTAAATTAGAAAAATATATAGAAAGTATTCTCAAAGAAGAAAACCAAAATACTTAGAAATACATGAAGAGATGTTCAAATTCATTATTAATCAGATAATTGTTAATTAAAATATAATTATAAATACATTTACACCTATTTGGCCAGCAATTAGAAAGCTAAGACATGCCATTTTTTAGGGTACAAGGATGTAAGAACTCCAACACACACAGTGATTACCTTTTAGACGGAACCAAAAAGCAACCTGACAGTACTTAATCAAATTAATTATACATATGCCCTATGACTCAACAATCCCATTTATTTTATATATATATTCCAGAAAACTTCTCATACAGGTCCATAAGAGGACATGTGTAAGGACTTTCATCACAGTGTTTGAGTTAGTAAGGAGTTGGAAGCAATCTAGATTCCGTTTCTAGGAAAATGAAGTAAATTAGAGTGGATGAACAGTGTGGTATATCATACAGCAGCATCTAGAAACCACAGACTAGATGTACGCAGAGTAACACATAACATTTTTTTGAATGTTATATGATGAATGGGGAAAAAACAGAATGAGAATCATAGCACAATACCACTATCTAAATTAAAAATTCATACCTAAAAATAAAGTAAGTTTAAAAAAAAAACTCAGACAAAAACTTACATATCAAATATATTAGAACAGATGCTTTTGGGGAGAAAATTAGAAGTGTGGAATAGAGAGGAAAGAAAATAAAGTAGTAAATAAATGAATAAAGAAGAAAAGGTTTTGATCAGACCAATGCAGATAGTATGATATGAAGGAAGGAATATGGTTAGTATCATTCTCATCATTGCATATAACAGGCTAAAACTCTTGTAAGATTCAAAAATAGTATAACTTTTTTTAAAAAAATAAATGTCACTCACAAAAGAGTCTCAAGTTAATGTTCCAGGTCAGCAGGGAGGTTCTGCTGCCCATGGCCATTCAGGGTCGCAGGCTCATTCCATCTTGCACTCCACTCTAAGTACTCAAACTTCTCTCCCTTCGGCTGGTGAATGGGAAAAGAGTGAGCACAAATCAGTCATGGAGACAGTTTATGAGGGAAAATCTGGAAGTGATGTATATCAATTCTGCCACAGTTCATTGGCCAGCACTCAGTATTATGGCCATACTCATTCATAAGGGACACTGACCATTGTCATCTAGCTGGATGCTCAGGACAGTATAGATATTGGAGAGCACTAATAGCCTCTGCCACAGCAGGCAAGAGTTTTGTGGGGGAAATTATAAAATATTACTAAAAGATATTAATCATCTAGGATGCTGGTCTCCATACTTGCTTTTCTTGACTGTGAGCATCAATTTTCAAATATTTTCAGCCTCATTAATATTTTTCTCAGGGCTGGCCCCTCCCTCCACGTTTAATCCCACAGGCAGTAATATCTTCCATTTCCCCCACAACCACATCCATAAGTGGGGAGGGCAAGGACTAGGGTAAGAGAGTGGGCAGGGGTCAGGAATAGAGGCTGGGAGTAAACATGGGATTTGTACTTACTTCCTCATATTTTCTGGTACTACTGTAGCCTTAAAAAATTATAAGTATCAGGATTTCCTGCTAAGATGGCAGAGTAGGTAAAGGCTTTGTTTGCTTCTTCTCACGACCACATCAAAATACAACTAAACTACAGAACGATCATCATTGAAAATCACCTGAAGTCTAACTGAACAGAAGTCCTATAACTAAGGACATACAGAAGGGACCACCTCAAGGCTGGATAACATACATTTGAAATGTCAGGGTAATTTTCTTTTTCAAACTCTCAAAGTCACAACTGTTGGACCAGAGAACAAGAACACTAAAGCATAAGACCACAGACCCTTCATT
Source organism: Pteropus medius (assembly GCF_902729225.1). Taxonomy (NCBI): domain Eukaryota; kingdom Metazoa; phylum Chordata; class Mammalia; order Chiroptera; family Pteropodidae; genus Pteropus; species Pteropus medius. Next base: position 170,041 of record NW_024345599.1, read on the forward strand.
GTTATCCTATTGCCCCTATACCATCTCTATGTACTGTAAATGTTAATTAACTCTCCATACCCACCAATGTAAAAAAAGTATGTGTCTCTCTCTTTTGCTTTTTAACCAATCCTAGAGATTCTCCCACCCCACCCACTTCACTTTCTCCTATCTCCTTAATCTACCACCAATGGATTTCATGTAATCCTCCTTATGTCTTCTCCTTTGATTCTAATGTATAAAATAAGCTGCAAAACTGCCATTCTCCAGAGCATTTTCTTAATCTGTTGAGATCTTGCTTCTGAGCATGTCCTCAGAATTTGGCTCAAATAAACCTTATAAGATTTTTAACGAAAAATAAATAAATCATTTTTACCATCAGAAAAAAGGGAATGAAGATATTTTCACTGAAAAAAATAACAAAGAATACATTTAAGGAAAAATCTATCATAAAAAATATTTCCAACTTAAAAGGAAGGCCTAATTTCATGCAAGTGCTTTCGTCCAATTAAGTTTTACAATTGTGAATTGGACTATATCAAACTAAAAAGCTTCTGCACAACAAAAGAAACCATCAACAAGGCAAAGAGGGAACCGTCCAAATGGGAGAATGTATTTGCAAATACCACCTCTGATAAGGGCCTAATATCCAAAATATACAAAGAACTCATACAACTCAACAATAAAAAAAAAAATCCAATTAAAAAATGGGCAGAGGACTGAACAGACAGTTCTCCCAAGAAAACATACAAATGGCCAACAGACATATGAAAAGATGCTAAACTTCGCTAGCTATTAGGGGAATGCAAATTAAAACCACAATTAGATACCACTTCATACCTGTTAGAATGGTTATCATCAACAGGGCAAGTAATAACAAGTATTGAAGAGGCTGTGGGGAAAAAAGAACCCTCATACACTGCTGGTGGAAATGTAATTTGGTACAACCACTATGGAAAACAGTATGAAGGTTCTTCAAAAAACTGAGAATAGAACTACCATATGACCCAGCAATCCCTCTTCTGGATATTTACCCGCCCCCCAAAACTGAAAACATTTGTCTGCAAAGATATATGCACCCCAGTGTGCATAGCAGCATTATTTATAGTGGCCAGAACATAGACGCAACCAAAGTGTCCTGAAATAAATGATTGGATAAGGAAGATGTGATGCATATATACAATGGAATATTACTCAGCCATAAGAAAAGATGAAATTCTGCCATTTGTGACAATATGGTTGGATTTTGAGAAAATCATGCTAAAAGAAATAAGTAAGACAGAAAAAGTTGAAAATCATATGATTACACTCATATGTGAGCTATAAAACTGAAAGCAACAAACAAACATGACAAACAAATCTAACTTTGGGTGGTGAACACACAATGCTAGATAGATGGATAGAAAGATAGATGATAGATGATAGATAGATAGATAGATAGATAGATAGATAGATGATAGATAGATGACATACTGTTGAATTGTACATTTGAAATTTATTTGATTTTATTAATCAATGTTACCCCAATAATTTTTCATTAAAAAAAAAACAGGAAAAAAAGATAAAAATAAAAGAAGAAAAATAGTTTTACAATTGTATTTTTTTCTGCATTAGAAGTGTTTATAAGCATGCTAAGGTACTTGGTAAGTTTTTAGGCTAAATCCTTCTAAACAATGAGATTCAACTCTGGGCAAAGAGAAGAACTGTGAAGCTGAGGCAGCTGAGAGTATGAGGGATGCAGAGATGGTCTGATTCTTCCTGTCTTGTCAAGAGAGAGAGAAGGTGCTATCTCCTGATCCCCCGCCCATCTTCCAGAGTCTGTCTGTCTTTGTTTTCAGGCACCTGACTCTGTTGCTCCAAAAAACATACACAAACTGGAGACTAAGGTGGTGACCTGAGTAAACGCCTTTGGCCCCTTACATTCATTTTCCCAAATCCCCATAGAGATAACTGAGCTCCAGCATAGATGGAAGTACTGTTCCCACCAATGGAAACCAGCAATGGAAACCATCCCTCCTGGATCCCTGCAGCTGAGGGTTCCTGTGAAGACTGTAGAAGTGATTGCTGGGGCAAGAGCCCTTTAGACCTGCTTTTTCTGTTTTTATTCATGATGCCTGAGTAGAAGCCTCCCTAGATCATGTCTGCTGCCTCCTATCTACTCTGAGGAGTGCAGTCTGGTGGGTCTCTCATCCCCAATCTCCAAGGAACCCAGGAGTAGACTAGCCTGGCTGCAGGGTTGCTGCCTGCCATTCCATCCCCACACTGGTGTCCCCTTAGCTAGGCTTAGGCCAGTGTCCAAGAAACTCTCACCCACCAACTACACTGATTAACCTAGACCAAGTGTTCTTTAGCCAAGTGTATAAATACTTGGAAAGTATGTGTAAAGTTGTTTGTTGGGAGTGAAGGGAGGGTATATGTGGCTTTTTCAGGAAAGAGAGGCTATAATTACCAACACATTCTTAATGGGAAGTGTAACCCTCAAATACATTAGGAATCACTGGCCCAGAAGGTCTATGTTCATATTTGTTTTAAATAGGATGGTTTTTATTATTTTAATAATGAAATTAATAGTCATAGTAAAAATATTCAAACAATCCAGAAATGTATTCATTTATTCATTTAATAAGTCTTTATTGAGTGCTTATGCAAGGTACTGAGAATACAGTGATGAGAAAACAGACTAGGTCTTTGTATTCATGAAGCTCACAGACTAGTGAAGGATATATATTAATTGAATAATCACACAAGTGTATGTATAATTATAAATCCAGTACAAAAAAAAAAAAGAATGGAACACAGGTATACAAGGGAATACAACAGAACATCAAGACACACTGTGAGAGGGTAGATAGAAGACAGGAAAAAATCTCTAAGGAAGTGAAATTTGAGCTGAAATATGGAAAAGTATGGTTAACTAAGAAAAGAAGACAATATAAATGTCTTGTAATCTCACTGCTACAGAATGTCATGGCTAATATATGGTGGCATATCCTTCCAGTTGTTTTACTATCCATATACAAACATGTATGTGTGTATATGTATGTATTTATGTGTAATTAGAATAATCTCAGTCCACAAACTCAAGTGTATAAGGCATTCAACTTATATTTTTCTATAGCAATACTCACAATTTCCATTTTGTCTTTTCTTTCCATGGGAGTGACTGAAACAGTATCAGTCTAAGATCTACTGTTTCCTTCATGGTTATATCTAAGTTAAAGGATGCTTACAGAACACCTTAGAGTTGTTTGAAGGAAGGAGTCCATGTTATTCTACTATCATTGTTCCACATAATTCACCACTCTCATTACTTGCTTGTGGTCCATTCAGACATGTTGGCTCTCTACTTGCTTTTGTGTCATCCTTGAATAATCAAGACTTTCTCTGCTATTTCCCTGTCATTGCTATGCTAAGATACCAAAAGCTTGGTAAGACTCTATACTATCTGGCTGGAAGTAATATAAAGCAGCCGTTCTCCCAGATGTCTCTTAAGAGGCATGACACAAATCACCTACACAACCCAACAAACCTATTTGTGGAACTTGCAGTTAATAGCAGACTGAATTGGCTTGGAAAGTTTTCCCCTTCCACTTGAAACTCACAAAAATGAGAACACACACCCCCCTAGTAATATAGCTCATAATCATGAAATGGAAATCCCTAAGAAACAAAGAAGGAATGAACAACATTCTTTGAGCAGGAGATAAAGACAAACAGATGAATATTGGCTTTAAGGGCTAGGGACCAGTGTTTTAACCTCACATGGAGACAGGGGACAATACCTCTGGGCAGTAGAAGATATGAAGCTGGTACTGAGCTCCTGTCTAAATCCAGACCCCACAGAAACATAACCAGTATATCAAACAATGAGTAGACAGACAACCTTTTCTCACAGCAAAAAATATGTAACAAGAAAGTTTGTCTTTTACTTGAGATAAAGAGCCTTCTGGGAGCAATCAAAACCCAGTCCAGCTTCACCCATAGATGTGGGGTTGAATTCATAGTTCTTACATGTTAGAGAATCCAAGGACATAAACTAACAAAAAACTTAATCTGGAACTGGTGAAACCTGGATACCCCTAGCAGAAGTAAACTCAAAAGCAAGGAGATAAGACATTCAAAAATAGACCTCAAAAATTACCCAGAATGCAGCACAAAAAGGTGAACTGCTACAAAATATGAATGAGAAATTAGAAGACATGGCAGAAAGAATGGACAATATTCTAATGTGCTGGAAAGAAGTTCATAAATAGAGCCTAGAGAGAATGAGGAAAAGGCAATATTTGAAGAGATTGTACATAGAATTTTCAACAACTGAAGCAAGACACAAATCCTCATATTGAATACACTAAATACTGTAACTAAATATGTCTTAGTGTAGACCATCAGCTATACCTATTGTGATACTTTCATGTATTTGGGCTTTGGGAAATCACAAGGCCCTTCTATGAACCTTTCCTGAAGAAAAGAATGGAGAAATAGGAAAGTAAGAAATATTGTGGGAGAGAGGAACAAGAACATATGTTTATATCTAAAACATAATATTCTATCATATATGCATACATGTAAATATGTGTATATGTATAATCTCCAGTGCAATATTAAATCTCTATTTTAAGAATAAATAAGAAACCATCCTTAGAAAATGATATTGCCTTAATGGACCTAGAGGGTATTGTGCTGAATGAAATGGGTCGGATAGAGGAAGACAAATATCGCATGTTTTCACATACTTGTGGAATCTAAAGAACAAAATCAACGATAACAAAAGCAGAAAAAAAAACTCATAGATACAGAGAATATTTAGAGGGATACTAGATTAGAGGGAGGTTGGGAGGGACAAAAAAAGGCAAAGGGATTAAGAGGTACAAATGGACAGTTTTAGAATAGACATGGAGATGTAGAGTGTAGCATGGAGAAGATGGTTAATAATGTAATAAATATGTAAGGGGTAAGAAGGGTACTAGATTTATGGGATGATCACTTTGTGAGTTATGTGGCTCTCTGATCACTATGCTATACAACTGAACCTGGCATATTATTGTATGCAAACTACAAGTAAAAAAAACTCATTGAATTGTACAATGTAAATACAAGCAATTAATGTCTTTTTATTTCAATAAAGATGGGGGGCGGGAGAAACCATCCTCAAGGAAAGGAGGAAGTAACATTCTTTCCAGAATTCCAGTGAGAGACCATATGAAAATATTCAATAGTTTTCATTGTCTGTTTCTCTATTCTTTAGTAAATCATTGTATATTTTCTTCTTCTGACTATTCGGAGGCTACCCTTGGAGACATTAAGTAGGATGAGCCCATTGGGAAACAGTAACAACTGTTGCCCAAGCCACAGTTTCTACACAGCTTATTTATTTGAACCTTGTTTTCTCTTAGATAGTGAATTCTGAACACAGCTTTTTAAAGCTACAACTAAAATAATCAACATACAATACAATAATGGTAGCTGGAACAGTCTAAAAATACTTTCCGAAAAATCTTTAATCTACCACTTAGTTAGGTATCACTAGGTATGTCTAAGAAACAATGTTTGAAGAAAATATGGATATAGTAAAGAATAAACACAAAATCATGAAATCAATTTCAGTAAAATTTCAATCGAATCCCGGTTCTGTCTCCAAGGGATATCTTCCAGAAAACCTTCCTCGTTGTTTTCCATTCTCCAAATTTCTCCAGTTCCTTGTATTATTTCCACAGGTAACTATTCATATCATTGTCTGTGCACTTCAAAATTTATATTATCTCCCACTGAAACAGAACTATTGAAGGAGTCAGATATTATCTTTAGCAAAATAAGTAATAACAGCACTGAAAGAAATATAATTTTAAAAGGAAAAATAATTTCTGGGATTGAAAAACATGATTTTCAAATTTAAAAACTCATATTAAATGAAAGGAGAGAATTTGTAGACACATCTTCTTATCTTAAAATTAAATTAGAAATAAATAATAAAAAATCATCATAAAATATAGCTGCATGGTAATATAGCACTGTTCTCCAAAATAACCCCTGAGTCAAAGAGGAAATTTAAAATAAAATTACGAGCTATAATAAAAACAAAGAAAAGGAGAATATCATATTAAAGTTCATAGGGCATGGCTAAAGCTGTACTCAGAGAAAAATAAATGGTGTTAATTACCATTACTATTCAAGTGGAGCATAAAGGAAATAACATTTTTCTTAAAGAATTAGAAAAGTACGACAAATTCAAAAATAGAAGAAATTAGTAAAGTTAAAATTAATGACCAAGAAAAACAATTATAGAAGTGATAAATAACAAGCTGGTTCTTTGAAAAGACTGGTAAAACAAACAGATTCTTCATGAGCACAACTAAGTAAAACACAATGGATGCAAAAGCATACAAATTATGAAAAAAGTTTAACTATATAAATAAATGTGATTAAAAGAATTATAATTTTACATACAAATCTATGACATTAAATTTTAAAATCTAAAGATAATGGATGATTTCCTAATAAGATAGAAGTTTCCAATATTAACTCATGAGATAGAAAATTTGAGTGGACAAATTACTAGAGATAAAACTGGAAACATGGTTATAGATCCACCACTATAAAAGAATCAAATGGTTTTGCAGTTCACTTCTAAATAAGTTTCAAGGAAGAGATAATACCAATGTTTTTTTAAACTCTACCACAAAAGAGAAAAAAAAAATTGAAAGCTCAGTAATGAATTTTATAAAGGTAGTAAACCTAAGACTAAGAGCTGTTAGAAATTGTGCATAAAAGATAACTGTAAAAATCAAAATAAAATATTAACAAATTATAAAACATATAAACAAATAAAATGCAGAAGTTTGGCAAGAAAAGAAAAACATGACCTAGTAGGGACAGTTCCACAAAGACAAAAATAATCAAAACTAGGAATTCTATCAATATAATTCATTTCATTAAAAAAGGAGAAAAAGTACATTTCTGTCAACAGACATTGAAAAGCCATTAAGAAAAATTCAGCAGTTTCTCCTATGATACCAACAGGAATAGAAAGAGATGACTTAAATATTGAAAGGGTTTTTACCAACAATCAATAACAATCCTTATTCTAACCATGAAATGCTAGTCATTTCCACTAAAACCAGGAACAAATCAGTCATCCACAATCTCTATTTTTATTCCACAGTATTTTTGGAGATTAAAGCTATTGCAATGAGATAAGAAAATAATTAGTGTAAAATTGGGAAAAGTTAAAACTAATTTCTATTTAAAATTGATATGATTGTATTTGTCTAAAACAAAGAACTATTTAAAAATCACAAAGTCAATATGCAAATTAGAAGAGGTGATGACAAATAAGATAAATACAAAAAAAATTAATAGCTCTCTTCTATTCTAGAGAGATTTAGGGGATATTGCACTGTAAAAACTATATACTAACATTCTTTTCTTTTTTTTGCTTAAAAGGACATACATATATTGCTGGTGAAAGGAGTATTATTTATCATACTCATCTATAGAATGTTGTCATCAATTGCTACTTCAAGCAATTATCTCAATCTCAATGTTCTGTTGATGTTTATTTCATTTTTTCCATTATGTTATTTTCTCTATTTGTACTCAAATGTGTTTTATAAATTTAAATCTATATATCTTCCAGGTTTTTGATAACAATATTATTTTATCTTATAAGTGTCCACCAAAATCTTAATTCATAGTGCTCAAGCCTTCTAGATCTGACAGTTCATTTCATGTTTCAAAAAGATCAGTTTCTTAACTTTGTTCCCAAGGTATACATTACAATATACACTAACTCTACTGCTTGGAAGACTGAATTAGCCAGCAGATTCTCAAATACACTGATTAGCTCATTCATTGTCATATGTACCAGAACAATATTAAGATTGCTTTGAGTGAAGTGTTGTTACACTCATGTAAGGCACTTGCTAGACTACCTTTTACAAATTGTGTCATTTTCATAGCCCAAAGTGCATTGTATTTATCCTTTTGATGTTTTAAATATCTTCATAGTAAACCCATAGCACAATGAATTAATATCACAACCCAGTACTATTAATTCCATCTTAAATAAAATGGGTTCCGTGATATAGGACTTCACCAACCCTAAGTGCATCATACCTCAAAAATAGCAAAAAGAACAATAATGTTTCCATTTATAGTGAAGAATAACATTTTGTAAATAACCTATGACTAATAATGTATGAAAAATTCTGGCAAAAAGTGGAAGAAAAGATGGCTTATTCGATGTCTGGGACTGAGAAAAAGAAGTAAAATTACATCTCTTCTTTATACCATGCACAAAAGTATATACCAGGAGGATTATACACACACACACACCACAAACACACACACACACACAGAGAGGGGAGAGAGAGGGGAGAGAGAATGAGAGAAGAGAAGAGAGAGAGAGAGAGAGAGCTATTTTTAAAGCTTAAAGAAAATATAGAACAGTATCTTGAAACCTTGGGGTAGGAAAAGCCTGCCTCAGCATGACCCAAAACCTAAAAGACCTAAAGAGAAAAGCTGAGTGATATGACTACCTAAAAATATAGATCATCTACAGGGAAATATTTCATGCACAAAGTTAAATGAAGTAAAATATACATGGAAAGATACACACGATATATTTTAAGTGAAATAAAAGTTGTAAAACAGAACAATATATGGATTGTGAGTTATTTTTTTCTGACAAAAATGTGAATATGTACAATGTTTGTATATGTATAGAACACATTACACTGGTAATAATAGGTAACTGTAAAGATGATTGAGAAGAGGAAAGTTTTATGTTTTAATTTATATGTTTATCTATTTTACTCTTTAATAGGCACGAATTATTTCTATAGTTTAAGAAAACACAATAAAGAAGATTGAAATAGAGTTCATTGTGAAAAATAACACCTCAGAGTGCTGGTTACTCCCAAATCCCTCTTACTATTTCCCCAATTATAACCATATTCACCTAAACAAATGTGATTATATATGTGTGACATGTATTTATAGACATTCTCAAGATATGACATTTATAATGAAGGTTTAACCTTTATGTAAGAAAAAAATCAACCAGAATCTATTGAATTTTCATAAGTGACATGGTGCAATTTTAATACTTTTAATTTTTGGCTACAGATCACATGGAGCAGCTTAACAAGAGGTTATTGATGAGGTTATATGATAACTGATTATAAAAAATTATTCTCCAAGGCAGTTTGAGTAGATTTATATTTATAAAATATTTTAAATAGTTTGTTTTATTTGTGTTGCTAGATTCCATCTTTTCTAATGTCATAAAGAGAATCCATTTAACTCATTTTAAATGATGGAAGAAAGTAAAAATTAAAAGTTTTGTTTTATGGATCCATTTTGTTATGTCTAGATTTTCATTGCAGCTTATTGAAAGAAAGCCACAAAAATTAGCATGAACATAACTAAATCACATTTTAGTAAATGAAGACTGAAATGAAAATGGAAAAAAAATAACTAAAGAGATAAAAAATTCATTTTGCTCGGGTTTCAAAAAATTTTAATAACAAGTTATTATTATTCATCAAACCAAATAAATTCAGAAAAGTGGGGACTAATCAACATATAGGGGAGAATGCATTGTAAATACTATAGCCTTCCACTGCTGTGAAAATATACATCTCTCAAATTCTGTATGAAAGCTAATTGATAATATATCTTAATAGTCAAAAAATGACCATTCACTGATGCTCGGCCTCTGGCAAAGGGGCATCTAGGCAGACAAATGTGTAATTGTGTCCAGGAAGAAATGTGCTCTAGCTCTTGAATACAAGTATTTTATTTCAGCAACAAGTCAATCCCTGTTGCAGACATAGATGCACCAGGTTCTCCTACTTTGATGGTACTAACATCTAGCTACCTCAGCTTGCCCTGAATTCCCAAGAACTAAATAAACAAAATTCTGATGATAATTTTGTTAAGAAGAGAATGTTCCAAGCAGCCAACACCAAGACTCTGATCTACATGGTAATTATGCTCCTTATGATAACATAAATTATTCTGTTTTTTATGTTCAAAAAGAAATTACACCCATTTGATAGCATGCTATGTGCTCTGGGAACTTAGAAATGCTCAATAAACAGAGGTCTCTATGCCCAAAGATTCTTGTATTACACCTACTCTTTCATTTTTTTAAATATAAATGGTCTACAGGGCCAGAGTTGCACTTAGCCCACTCTCAATGGCAGATCGAATTACAAGTGCATGAACTTATCAGGGTAAAGTTACCCTTCTAATAAGGCTTCTTTCCCTCCCCCTCCCTTCCTTTTCCCCCTAGTCTTATCCTCAAACACATTGTCCAGCCCTTCACACAAGGCCTGAGAGATCCTCAGTAGAGAGGGTCAAGTGTGGAGGTATACCATTCTGAAAGTAAATATCTATTATTCTGCTTAATACCACACGCTCAAAGCAGGGCACATCAGAGGCCAGTATCTTGGTTCTGCACCCCAAGCTGGCAGCAAGATAGTCCTGGTGAAAATGCAAGAAAGAGCCACAGTTTAAACAGAGAAATCAGAGGAAATCTTCAGCCCGGAATGTGATCTAAAATGAGTATAAAGAGATAGCATTGAAAGTAGTCATAATCATTCTTAGAAAAGCCATTCTCAAGGAAACTTAGCAGAAAAATTAACCAGAAGCATATACACAAAATTTGCTTAAATCACGTCAATTTGATTAAACCTACATTTGGGATATATATTTTTTAAAAGGCAAGTAAAATATGAATTTAAAAAACAGTTTACTGAGCCTTGAAATACTATGTTTTGGGCAACAATTTATAAAAGAACTATACTTCACATTTGTAAAATCACCCTTGGACACATTTGACTGAAATAGAACCACTTAAATTCCTAAAACCGCTAGATGAGAACAAAACCAAAACAGTACGATATTCTTTGAGTTTCTAATTTCCTCGGTTTCCCAGGGACTGCTACCTTCTCTAAAGAGAGACATTGCCTCCTCCCTCCTCCCATGAGCTGCCACAATCCTAGAAGTGTGCCCTTCCTAAAATGATTGAGAGTGGCGACCTCCATTGTGAAAACATCAGGACATCATTGTGTGGCCTGGCCGGACTTGTGGCCTGACTAAACCAGGCAGTCACATTATCTGTCTCACACAGCACTTCCCAAAGTCCATGTGATTTGGTTCTAAATAATACCAGATGTGGGACATCAAAAGTTCATGCAGTGCACATAGAGCTGTGCCATACTCAGACTAGTTCCTTCTAGGCCTTTGTTCAACAAGGGTTCCAAAAAAATCTTGGCATTCAGTCACACAAGGGTCACCGTATTACCACAGCAATCACAATTACTATTCTGTATTAAATACCCATTGGTGCATGACCTGGTGTCATGGGAATTAAATGGTCAACCCAAAAGACAGAAACACAAAAGAACTACTACCAATTATCTCCCAGAATGAGGAAATAAAGGTAGAAGTGAGAAGGAAGGAAAAAGAAGAATGGGAAGGAAGGAGGAGAGGAGAAAAGAGACCTGCAAGAGCAGATAACTCTGGTCAGGCCTGTGCCCCTGCCTCATAGTGGCTTTTTATTACTCAAAGTTAACCTCATTTTCACTTCAGGCATAAAAGTCACTCAGCACCCCAAATTCAACATACCTTGATCTAAATATTTCTTGGATGTTCAAGCTACATATCTGGGTCAGGGGACAAGTTTGTCTCATTATCTCTATTTTCTCAAGTATCTCAAATGAATATTATTTAGGAGAAAATAGAAAAAATTTAAATTGGGCTCTGAAATTTTATCTACAATATTGTTCAATTTTATGTACAGAGTATATAGGTATATGGATAGAAAAAGTGTCTGATGTATATATACTGTTTTAATTCTGTGCTTCTCCCCTCAGCTGCCACAGTCCCTTACACAATTCTTTTTGAAACTCTCTCTACTCTCTCTGGAGATCACATCTACTCCCATGTCTTCAAACATCATTCATCCTCTGGTGACTCCCCAATCTTAATCGCAGCCTTATTTTCTCCTGTGAGCACCAGATCAATACATTCAAATGATAATATGGTGTCTCTATTTAGATGTCACACAGGTACCTCAAAATCAATTTTAAATGAATTAGCCTTCCCCTCCCAAATCTTTTTCTCCTATCTAGTAACAGAGCAAGAAAAATGTTAGTTCCTTTTTCCCTCACCTGATGTTTTAAATTGGTGTCAAATGAGTCCCCACGTGTGCATGATTCAGTAGGGTCACCATATCCAACAACTTTAAGTCAACCAGTCCCTGGGTTTTTTGTCTACTATAGAGTACAATAGAGTAAGTATATGGAAGTCTATGGCTAAAACCAGATCATAACTGAGCAGTATTTTACCCTTTCCTGGCCTCATATATAAAGCAGGATAACATCTCCAAACTGACTAGGAATGTTGTGCGGCTGATGAATTCATTTCTGAAGAACACTTTGAGTCCTTAGAAATTTAAAAAAAGCCCTATTCCTTTGAGAAATTATTTTAAAAGTTGCCTTGCAAGAATGATAGCACTCTACACAGTAGCCACTTAAGAAATGCTAACCTTTATTATTATGATTTATTACACTGACACATGGCAGAATGTCCTCAGAAAACAAAGGTCAACCAAAATAACTATCAACCCTGCATTCTAGGGAATTAAGGGTGCTCACTTTTCTTAATTAAGTGCTATGTGCCAGAACATTCTAAGTATTGTGCATGTACTCATTTAATCCTCACGACAAACCTCATCTTCATCACTCATCTATCATGTCAGAGAGGAAACTTCAACCCATCTCACTTTTAATCTAAATATGTTTTCCATTCAGTAAATGTTTCAGTCCGTCACCTGCTTCATTCCCAAAACTTTCCTTTTTCAAATTTTTTTTAAAAAAATCAATATTCATTTTAGATAAATAAAGATACACTGATAAATAAAAAGTAAAAATGTAAAAATCACTCATCATCTTTCCACCCAAAGAAAATCACTGTTACTATTTGGTGTCTGTAATTCAGAGTTTTTAGTATATACTTAAATGTGTTTTATTATTCTAAAAAAATAGAATCATATTATGAATATCATTATCTAACTTACCTTTCTCACTTAACAATGCATGATGAATATCTTTTCCTGGCAATGTGGATTTTAATCAACATATTTATCATACACTGTGTGAGCATTCTTTAATTTATTTAACCAATCCAGTGTGCTAGACACTTAACATTGTTTTCAACTTTTACTATTTTCAATAGTGTTGGGATAAACAGCCTTGTTCAGTCTTGGGCCAATTTTTAATTTTTTTTTTTATAAAGTTTATATATTTTAGGCTTTATGATATGTATTACCAAATGGCCCTCCACAAACCTTGTGCTAGTGTAAACTCATTCCTACCAACAGGGTTTGAAAGGATCCATTTTGCCACACTGCACAGTAGGTGAGAGAGAGAGACTTTACTATAAATTCTAAGTATTCTTTCTAGTCAAAAATATTTAGTGGCTCTTGGTGTTCACTGGAATAATATTCAAACAGCTCTCCACAATCTAGCTTCACCCAGCTTTTCAAATTTATTTCCATTCCCTACACTTTCCACTCTAAGCAGACTAGTCTCCTCAGTGTCATAAGAAGAAAGTTCCTACCTCCACGCCTTTCTCACCAACCTCACTCCCATCTCATGGAATGCCTTAACTACCTACCCTGTCCAGGACTCCTTTTAAATGGCCACTTCTTCCATGAATCTGTAGCTGACTACTGTATCCTGCAGAAGCTTTCATTTCTTCTGTGCTCTGAGAAGGCACATTTGACAATGAGTATAAGCTCCAGATATTCCTAGTTATTTTGTCCGTATGTTTCTTATCTCTCCAAATAGATAGATTATAAACAGAAGGACAAGGGTGGTTTCTTTCTTTTTTCTTTCTTTTTCTTCCCAGCATTAACACACAACTTTATTGATGATACAAAAATGAAGTCAATGCAAGTGACAGGAGGGAGATTACTTGGGACCAATTGGTTCACTGTCACTTATGCAGAAGTAGTAAAAATATTTCAACCTAGGTAATGAAATAAAAAGCAACAAACATGCTTTCAGAACAGGTAGTGATATTCATTCATCCAGCTTAGGCCTGAAGACCAATTCAGATAAATATCAGCGTTGATGATACAATATGATATTCATTACTCGAAACTGGCAGCTGAAAGGATCCCTTTACCATATAAACAAGGTAGAGAATAAAAATAGTTTACAATGTGTGTTATTTCTAACCTACAAAATCAAAAGGTTATTCCTGACTCTTAGGGAACATACACTCAGCCAGTTTGGCCATGAATTTTCCAACTTTTACTTTCACCAGAAAATCATGGTGACTTTCTATCCCCAGAATCTTATCAGCACACACCTGAAATTCTTTTAAAAAGAAAAAAAGTGAACCTTCACTGAATTGATTCTGAGTAGATTCATTTTCTTCCCACTTAAAATTGTCATTTATGTTCTCAAATATGACCAAAAGTTTCAGAATAACTTCTTTGTTCTCCTTTCTATTAAAGAGGGAACCTAGTGAAGATGGTACTTGGGCCCTGAGCAGTTCTCTAGTCATGGCTGGATTTTCAGCCAAATTCAAAAGGAGTTTCAAAACTTGAAATTTGGTTTCCTCATTTCCCGCTGAAAATAAACGAAAAAAGTCTGAAATGGAATTAGCAAGCATGTGCTGATACTCATTAGTAACAGTCATATTCGTAAGCAATCTGAGTCCAGCCAGCTGCACAGATGAGTTCAAGCGAGAAGTAATCGTATCATCACACACTTGATTCATGTATATCTTAAGCCTGCGTTGATTTTCAGCATTCACACTCAAGTTATTCAGGACAATTAAAGCCTTTTCCTTAACGATGGGATCTCGAGTATTGAGAATCTTTGCAACAATTGGGAGACCACCCAGATCACGAATAATATCTCTGTTAAATGCATAAGCAGCGTTGTTACCCAGAGCAATTAAAGCTGCTTCAAGAATATAAGGTTTTTCAGACATCTCAACCAAGCAAAGAACTTTTTGCAGCTCTTGAGGGGACAAAATAGTATCATCTGAGTTGGGGGAAGCTCGTTTCTGAACAGCTCTGCGAGCACGGGTAGCCCTGGCCCTTGCCCTGGCCCTAGCTCTGGTCCCGGCCTCAGTCCCAATCCGGGCCCAAGGTGGGTACCATACTATACCCTTGTTCTCACTGTTGTCATCATCATCATCAGACCAGTCATTGTACCTGGCCCCAGGACAGCCTCCAACATCATCCACATCCCCAGATACGCCCTGAGCCATTTTCTCTTTGTTCTGTTTTCTTCCCCGAGTCAGTCTATAAATGCAATAGCAGGCACCAGCCCCAATCACCAGTCCCGCAGTCACCCAGCCTACTTTCCTGGCGTAGCCCATGCAATCGTCCCTGACAATAGCAGGGACCAAGGAACAGACTAGTCACTCAGGTTACGGGAGAACTATGGTTCTGGGTGCAGGCCTGTGGAGAGTGATGTCTTCAGCCACTTCAAGGTCCCAATAGCTGATACTGGAGGTGAACCTAGAGGTGGAGGAAAGAAATGGGGTTTGAGTTTCTCTTCTCCTTGTATTGCCCCATGCAGGGAGTTGCACAGGAAGATAAGAGAGTAATAAATGAGTACTTGGTAGAAAATGTAGATTGTTAACAAACTCTCTATCCCCATCATTTCACCCTCCACCTACCCTTCCCAGTCCATTCCCTCCCCAAGCCTAGATAAAGGCAATGGAGCCCATTGTCTCTTCTGGGGCCTCAGCCACTCCAACCTCGGGTGTTTCCAGGGAGTGGCACCCTTGCACTAACCTCTTCCAGACAAGCAGTTTGCTTCCTCCCTCCCCTGAAGGTATGCCACGCCCAACAACCCTTCTGATCTGCAGAGACCAGAGCCGGTGAGTACTGAGAGCCTGACGGATTAACTGTTCATTCTTTCCTTTCCCGATTCACCATCTAGGTTGTCGGATTTTTTTAACCTCGCTATGCCATCCGAAACATACACATGCTTGCCCCTTCGCTAGCCTGAAATGGGAGGGATGTTAGGGGAATAAAGTAGAATTGGGTGAGCCTGTCCAATCGCGGCGGATTTCTAACCCCTCCCCCATTCCAGGCAGCCCCACCACCACACCGACCTCTACAGATCCAAGGAAACTTCCTCCCTCGCTTCAGGTGGTGCCACCTGCTAAAAGCAGACCTGCGGGATGACAGATCGAAAATATGGGGACTAAGTACTGTTGAGAGAGAAAGATTATGAACAAACTATCTGATAGGTTTCCCTTCTGTCATCCTCCCGAACTCACATCCCCCCACCCGCGAGACATACACACACACACGCGTGCGCGCTCGCGCGCGCACATACACACATACACTGCACGCCATTTCGCCACAGTCCCAAGAGTGCGACAAACACACTCAGACTCAAATCTAACCTAAATTATTGCCATCTCTGGTTTCTCCCCACACCCATCACCGCCCCTCTTAGGGTCCCCAAATGGTCTTACCCTCAAATCGACCTTCACCGATCCGGGTTAATTTCCTTCCTCTTCACTTGCCTAGTGTAGAGCTGCAAACTACGAAAAGACTGGCAACCTGGGAGAGGTTCGGACCCACTAAACACAGAGCCATGGACAGGAAGACATAGCCACAGTCAGAAAGACGGAAAACCGCCACTACCGAATGCTTGGTGGACGAACCAGTCCCCGGAACATGAAACTTTCCTAATTTGGAGGCCTGGTTGTCAAAGGTCTGCCACCCCTATTACCCCTATCGGGGTTCTGAGGACACATAACGTTGTACCCCTACCCTCCCCCCACGTCCAGGTTTTCCCCGCCGGCACTGTCCTGGAGGACTGGGGGCCAACACCCAGGCCACAGCTCCCTTTCCGTATTAAGGCCTCAGCTCCCAGCAGATTACCACCTCCCGATCTCTGGGCTGCCCTCCCTGCTCACCATTTCGCAGCATCGGAATGGGCTGCAGGCAGGACAGATGTCTTGGAAAGCCGGCAGCGAATGGGAGAGACGACTAAGGCGCCTCAGGACTCGCGACGGTCTCTGCCTTACGCCCTCGAACACCCCCACTTTATGGAATCTCCCAGGCACTGACCTGCAGGGATCCAGGACAGTTTCCTTCTCCTCCTCCTTCCCTGTGCCGCAGGCTTGCTAGCCCTCAGGGCAATGAGGAGCTGGTACTCAGACGGGAACAACGACCTAAACAAGAAGGACTTCTGCACACGTCAGCTCTTGGTCACGTGAGATCTACGTCATCCACCAACTCTGGTCCCCAATTTCCCCTCCCACCAGCAGTGCGGCAGCGTTGGACCCGCCCCCCCTGTACCCACTCCCCCATATCAGGCCTTGTTACTGTTTCTTAGCTAATCTCATCTTCCTGTAGTTGTGTTTACCTTCCTTTGACTACCAGAAAGGGACAGCATCTTCCCCCTGGGACTACTAGCCACTTGCACTTTTTGATAAATTGCGTCTTGCAGTCCCTAGGCTTCTGGGACCGCGACTTTTCTCCTTCCAACTCCTCTCCTCCCAGCTATAAATGTCTACCATTTCCTCTGAAATCTAATCCCAGATCCGAAAGGAAGAAACCATCAGAAAAGAAGACCTGGAGCGTGAGTGTGGCTTTTACTTTCCAAATACATTTTTGTTCTTTTTTGTTCTGCCCTCTCCCGCCTCCAGCCCGCATTCTTTTTTATGAGAGAAAAAAATTAGTATAAAGCTATTTTCATTTGAGAGGAAAAAAAGAGTTGGAATTGGAGAGTGATGTTGAGTTGATGGCCTCCAAAAAACCCACATTTTCTCACTTGTGGGAGTGTCACACACTTCACTCAGAGCATTCTTAATGTCTTTCCGGGCCTAGCAGATCACACAACCCTGAATGAGCTAATCAGTGTGTCTGAGAATGCATAGAACTTCTGACTAGGCCAGTCTTCTAAACAGAAGAGCTACAGACTTCCACTTGCATCAGTTACCAAGGAAGAGACATGCGGTCCTCAGAAGCCATTAACATAGAAAAAGGTTGAGTAGAGACCACACTGCATAATGGATAACTGTTGGATAAAGAGGTATGCACATTGACAAAGTGAGTGGCATTCAAAGAACATTACAAAATATATTTAGGTACAAAGCGAGAATATGATCTTTAAATGAAATAGGTGTTAAAGGAACACTGAGACTAGAACAAAATTGACTGAACTTGCACCTAGCAATTAGTGTGAAACCATTTCACCAACTGGTTTGATGAATTCAATGATTCACCTGTTAGCAATGACTGAACTTTTTATAGTGGGAAAAGTAATAAAATAATGTCAGAACCTGGAGTCTAGAGTGGGACATTCCCTAATAGTTCAGATATAAGGTTATTATCTGAGTATAATTTTTTAAATCCTAAAACATTGTGGAAGTAAATCAAGAGACTTGCAAGTTTGGGAACAGGAAAAAAATCCAGGGAAATTCATATCAATGTAACTTCTGGGAAGCAGTACTAAGAAATGACTGAAATTTAGTAAACAAAAATCAAATCAGCTATATGATTCTGTGTTTAGAGAAACATATGCATTGAAGGGGCTTATTTAAGCAGAGTATATGAGAAAGAGAGTCAGAGGAAAGTGTTGATAGTTCCCACTCAAGCACTGTCTGGAGGAGAGGGAGTCTTGGCTAAGGTGAATGGAACATTTAACTTTCCTTGGCAAAGCCATTCCCATGATGTGTAAGAGTCCTTCAAGCTTCCTTAGCTGAAATCCACTTCTTAAGGTGATCCAACATCCTTGCTCTGATTGCAGGCTCACCAAGCAACTTTCTGAGGTCCAGGTTTCTGAAGTGTAGCTTGCCTGCAGGAGAAGAGTGGACTGGTAAAACTGACAGAAACCTCCAGTACTCCTGACAGATGTATTTCTCAAGGTAAATTATTCAGTTGTAACTCCTGTTCAGACTTAGCTTCCCTTGTGGCCTACTTACAGGGAGAGAATGCAGAGATTCATGGGTTCGGGCATTCAGATCTAGATTTATATATAAGTCTCTATGAATGGGGGTCTTTCCTTGACAGAGGCATCTGCTCTCAGGAAACAGACAAAATCAGGGGTTGCTCATACAGTAAGAGGACAAGATCTTGAATTGTAGATGCAACTCTGTGGAATTCTGGTAGGGAAGCTAAGTAACTTTAGCTTAGAAGACAATCTTATGCATCACTATTTCAGAACTGTACCTCTCTAATGTTCAGTTAATGTAAAAATTACGACTAAGACATACTGTGGCAAATAGGCCCTCAGCACTTTAGTCACAACTGGACAGTGGATTAATATCCAAAGTAATTAAAGGGCTCCTGCAAATCAACAACATCCAAAATGGTTTAGATTTCTAGGAAAAGAAAGGAATTTCATTATACATTTTACATATCCTGTCATTTCTCCCAGCAAAAGAGTGGGCATTGTATTCAAAACAGACCAACTCAATACTCTTTTACTAAAATTTAAATCTTGAACAATGATAAGAAAAAAACCTGAAAATTAATGGAATTATGGCATCCTGATGATATTATCTATCAATTCCTCCCTACCTAGACTCCCAGAGCTGACCCTGATCTTCAGCATCCCTTCACTGTTTAAGTTAAACAGGTTTGGTTTCTGTTGCTTGCTTGCAACCAAGCAAATCAGCTAATACACAATACAAAAACAAATAACAAAATGCAAAAAAATAATACAGCTTTAAAAGATAACATGGTTTATTTTATGGTTTATTTTTCTCACCTTTTACAATTCCATTAGTGTTACCATCTGCTGATTCTTTTTTGTTTTGGATATTTTATAAATTACATATCACATATGACCACATACTGATTTAGGTCAAAAGGTTCCTTTTGACAGTAGCTTCCCTTAGTCTCTTGCATGCTCAGGAACTTTTAACAGCTTTGTCTGAGGAACTGCTTAAGGATTTTCCTTTTCGCTTTTGAAATGGAATGTCAGAAAAAGTTGAAAATCACATAATATCACTCATATGTGGGATACAAACCTAAAAGCAACAAATGAACAGGACAAACAAACAGACTCATGGACATGGACAATGAACTAGTGGTTACCAAAGGGTAGGGGAGAGGGAGGAAGTAGATTGGAGGGGGGGAGTTTAAATCATTTCTTCAATTAAAAAAATAAATTTAAAAAAGATATTAAAGACTAAAAAAAAAGAAATAGTATGTCAGACAAATAACATTCCCTTAAATAAATATTTGTTGGTGAATGTATAATGGAAAGTAAAGTGGATTTTAAATGCTAGTCCCCAGGTTCCTTGGCAGGAATTGTAGATCAAGATGACAAAGAAATAAGATAATTGAAAGGGTTATCATTCCCATGAGGTTTAGAAAGTTTTAAAGAGAGAGTGGATTCAAACAGGGAAGGTCTGGCAGGATGGGAAAATGGTGGTCAGGGGATATACATTGGAATGATTAAAATATATATACCAAAGGGGGAGTTATTTTATACTAATAAGGAGAGGTAAGAGTGGAGTTTTTGTCCTTGCTTTTTGAAGCTTTACATACTACTTAGTTCTGTCTCTTGCATATATTCAAAACAAATAAAAGCCACTTATATAACTATTTAGCAGCCAGAAATCGAATGATGGACAGTTGTATCATCAAGTTCTGGTAGTATGGCTTCATAAATAGATTTCATTTTTCTAGGATAAGAAAATAAAGGTAGAGGAAAAGAACGATATAAGGCAATGATGGTGAAACAAATGAGGTAAGGGTTTAGACAGATGGGGTATGATAGGTGAGTGAGTTTGAACTTCCTGAATCTTCACCATCAAGGCACTCTTGGTTCCCTGGCTCTCCTCCTGACAGGGCCTCCTCTCAACAGGGCCCTCTCATGGGGCAGGGGGAGCTTCCTGCTGGGGTGTCATATTTCAATGTTCTAAGAAAAAGGCTGCCAGAGGTGTCTATATTTAGAGTATGACTCCTCAGTGGGGACAGCTGGATGTCGGGGGACTAACTTCTGCATACTTTGTTCCTGAGTTCTGGGATTATTCTGAGGGGCTTGTATGGGTGGTACAACAGAAGGCAGGGGATGAAAAGGCCTCTTTCTCCTGGCAACTGCTTGGATCCTGTAAACTGTGCTTTTTGTGGGAGAAAAATGACATGGATCTCAGGAGTGTTACAGTGAATTACAAACACCCACAGACCCTCACCATTATCTCCACTGGAAGAAGCTGAACGCTAGCCACTGCTAGAGTGACATAGCACACGGATGACAGATATCGTAGATATCGCCCCAGCGTCATGATTGAATGAAAAGTCCATCCTTTGAGTATCATTTTCATCAATGAGATAATAGGGCATTCTCTAATTTCTGGATGATTTATGGGTTACACCATGCAACTTCAGAATAGATTTTAAATAAAGACCTTTGAATGAAAAACGGGCTGATCTGTGAGGTTACTAATTTAAGTGCATCTGAAGATATATGACTCATCTGAATTTGGGGTCTGCATAAAGCCTGTGCTTTGAAGCCAGAATGAAAGTCATCTAGCAGTCTTCTATGAAGATCTCAGTATTTTGATGCCTAATATTATGAAGTCAGCCAGGAAGAAGAAAGGGATAGCAGTTTACTTATCTAAAATGGTCATAATTAAAACACTGACCACCTCACTATAGACTCATGCTATCCATTAGTTTATAAATCATATCGAAAGCACACTGATTTTATTCGAAAGGATATGTTTTTTTAAATTTTAATATACTGTTCAAAAGCTGCTATTTCCTGTGCAGTCAGAAAAAAAATATTTTCAATACAAATTTTCATTACAAATTAACCTAACTAAATAAATGAGGTCTCCCAATTAACTGGGAAATCTTGTGTACATATGTATTTAACTGGGAAATCATATATATATATATGTATGTATGTATAATTTGGATTATTTTTTCTCCAAGGACATAACTTTATTGTATTTTCTGTTTACAAAATAATGTAGCTTGGGTCAATTAAAAAATGAATGAAGAAATAGAACATAAATGTATCCAAATAAAAACTTCACTACTACTTGGGCTTCCTTTTCTACGCCCCCCCTCCCCACCACCACCACCAATTTTAGTACAGAGACTGGATATGGGAAGGGGTAGAAATTAAGGTGGGGGCAGGAATTTCAGAGCCAAGGAAAGGATAAGACATTTCTCCAAGAAGTATAAGTAAACAGTAGACCCAGAAAAAGAAGCTGCCCCTTCCTGTAATTAAAGAAAGGCAAATTCAAACACCAGAGAGCCATGGCTACTTCTGGTTTCTGCTATTGTTATAGAAGAAAAGAGTGACAGGGCCCAGTGTGATGGGCGGTGTGGGAGGTGCGGGGTACGGGGCAGCCTGGCGCCTGCCGCACTGCTTCTGGGAGTGGAAACTGGGGGCCAGAGCTCACTGGTGACGTGGTCATCACGTGACCAAGAGCTGCCTGGAGCTGAAGTCCTGCTAGTCGCCTCTGTCTGGGTACCAGCCCCCTATTAAGCTTCAGACGTGTGAAGGAAGGAGGAAACTAGCCCCGGACCGGACCGTGCAGGTCGGTGGGAGTGTGGGCTTTGCTTGGGCAGAGATGGGGGTGGGAGAGGACCAAAAGCGCCACCGACCCAAGTCCGGGCCCACTGGGGTTGTGTCCCCTTCTCCCCTACTTTTTAAATACTACTGCC
>NW_024345599.1:192740-213199 GCF_902729225.1 Pteropus medius
GTGGACTTCGGGCGGAGGTGAGGGGAGTGAATGGCTGTAACTGACACTCCGAAAAAAGAAAGGGTCCACAATCAGAGCACTTATGTCCCGAGTGCTGCTCAGTCTACCAAGCACTCCGTCCCCTCGGTCCCCTGTCTGTCTGCAGGCTTGTAGGTCTGTCTGTTGGCCCGTAGGTCGCCACAAAAGTCGCGGCGACGGAAGGAGCAAACTGCCTTGGGACCCTGCAGGTCGGTGTGAAGGTGGGATGGTCCTGGACCCTGGGTGGGGGTGGCGGTGGGAGTGGGGGAGGAGAGAAGGCTGTGATCCTTGCCTGCCAGTCCGAGTCGCCCTCTCCTGGCCCCTTCTTTTCTCCACACCCCCTCCAATTTCTGCGCAGGGAAAGGGGTGTGGCGGCCTTTCCTAGGGAAATGGCGGATGACAAGGGTGCCGGGGGAAGCCCGCTTTAAGAGGGTGTAAGAAATATTTTCAACTTGAAGGCAGAAAGTTCAGAAAAGCGACTATTGGGACCTGTGTTCTCAATGCTCATCTATCCACTACGCTTTCAGTTCTCCACTGAGAGCTATTTTTCCATCTGTCCTTTTGCCAGACTGCCCATCAATCACCGTGGGAGGAGCACTGACAATAGAAGACAAGGGAAGAAAAAGGAACTTACCTGACTTTGGTAGCAGTTGGTGGGAGAAATTGCCTATGAAGCTTTGGGGTTTGGGGTGAGGTGGGGGAAGAAACTACGTGAGGGTCAGTCTCCATGTCAAACTTCTGGCTATCATACCACATCCCAACACTTGTCCTTCTCTGTGGGTGCTGGAAGACAAATGGTGGATCCCGAGGGTAGATAGAGGATGACAGAAAGGAACAAGGAAATAGTTTCCTAATAACCCACCTCTCTCAACCAGAACTCAAACTCCACTCTGTCTGCTGAGGCACAAACTCAGGCACAACTCAAAACCCTAATACTGTTTTTCACCCATAGATTCATCTGAAGAGAGCTGCAAAAGCCTGGGAGAGACTGAAGACCACTGCTCTCCACCATTACTCATCCTGACCCTAAGATTCCTCTTCATTCAGGTGGAAGAAGGCCCTCTCTTTTCTGCCCCAAAGCTGGCACAGACTTGAGAATGGGCCGGGCTCGGGAAGTGGGTTGGATGGCTGCAGGACTGATGATTGGGGCTGGTGCCTGCTACTGCGTTTACAAATTAACCGTAGGAAGAAATGAGAGTGAGAAGTTGGAGGAGGAGGAAGAGGAATGGGACGATGACCAGGAGCTGGATGACGAAGAACCCGAGATTTGGTTTGATTTCACAACCATGGCTCGGCCCTGGAGTGAGGATGGGGATTGGACTGAACCTGGGGCCCCCGGTGGCACTGAGGACAGGCCCTCAGGAGGGGGCAAGGCTAACCGAACACACCCAACAAAACAACGTCCATTCCCATATGAACATAAAAATACGTGGGGTGCTGAAAGCTTTAAGAATTGCAGGTGTGTTCTAAACCTCTCCAATTATCCTTTCATTCAGGGTAAAATGTTGTCGGCTCAGTCCAAGGATGCTGGGTTTTCATTTAGCCACGATATCAATAGTCATTTGGCCTGCCTCTCCATTGTCGGAAACACGATCCCCATTTGTGACCCAGCTGTTAAGGAGAAGGCTTTATGTACCCTGGATAACGTGAATGTCAGTGTGGAAAATCAGGGCCAGATTAAGATGTACATCAATGAAGTGTGTCGGGAGACTGTGTCACATTGCTGCAACTCATTTCTGCAGCAGGCCGGATTAAATTTGTTAATAAGCATGACAGTTATTAATAACACGCTTGCCAAGTCCGTTTCAGACTTGAAGTTTCCTTTGATATCAGAAGGAAGTGGATGTGCTGAGGTTCAGGTTTTGAAACCGTTGACGGCTTTGTCTGAAAAGCCAGTCTTGGCAGAGGAATTGCTGGGTGCCCAAATGCTGCTCTCATGCATGTCCCTCTTTATCAGGAATGGAAACAGGCAGGTTCTCCTGGACATCCTGGCCTCTTAAATGGCCATCTCGAACAGAATGGGACTGAATCTACCTATAATCCGTTTGGTGAACACACCCTTGTGTTCTCATTCAAAGACTCTGCAGTGGGTGCTATAGAAGATCCAGCCTTAGCCAGTCACCATATCATGGGGTGAAAGTTACACTTGCTAAATCGAGGACCACACTCTTATTGGCCAGGCGGGGGTTCCCACAGAGCTTCGAGTAACTTCTTGGTTTTGCAGTCTGCAGGCAATGCGTACTGTAAATTACTCCCTTACTTCTTCCTGTGGTAAAGGGCTCGTTCCAGCTGCCAGCTGTGGATGAAGAACATCATATTATAGCATCATGAAGGATGCCTTGCCTGTGATGGTCTCCCTGTCTAAGCCGGGCCATTTTGTGGAGCCCAGATGCGTATCGGAGCTTGTGCTGAAAACACATGTGTTGCTGCATAGGTTGAATTCTTTTTCGTTTACTCTTTCCTGTACACGAGCTGATGGATGGTGACCCTATTCATCAAAGAACTACCCTCCCTTTCTGTGTGCTGTACTGACTTAACCTCATCCACCCAAGTCTATGATTGTATGTATCATCAATAAAATTGTGTGCTTTGATTGGCAAAAATGAGACATGGTACTTGTCCTTGAGTTTAGAGTCTGCATGAAGAGAAAGACAAAACTCCACGATAAATGCTAACTAACCGGGGTGTTTTCTCCGTGACAAATGCATGCTTATCAATGCTCACAGGAGGCATGGGTAGAGATGGGCTGTGGTGTTCAGGACAGCTCTCAAGAAGGGGTTGGGGGCTGGGGTGGGCAGGGTGTAGAGGGAGGTTTGGTGGAATTAGGATGGAATGTTGGGAGGACTAAAAGAGGCAACACCCGTGAAGCAGGCGGCACTGAGCCTGTCACCTGGCACAAGAAGTCCCTCGATGAAGGTGTCTTTCCTTGACCGCTGACCTACAGAGGAAGGTCAGTATCCTTGGGTTCATCTACACATCCTTGGGGGCCACTGGCCAATCCATCCCTGCACATATAATGCACGATTATAACAATAATGGTTGCCACTTGCTGAGTGCCTACTTTGTGTAATTCTCTCCCTTCTGGGAAGCAGCTGTTAAACCTACTTCCAGACCTTTCCCTTCCTTGGGATCTCAAGACCAAATTCCTGGCAGAGCGAGAAGGGTCGGTTGGCCCCTGATTCCCTGGGGGGAATATTCTTTCTGCCCTATCCTTGGTATCTTTGGTGTGACCCAGGAAGGGAGCCTCCCCGTGGGAGTTGTAGGGCAGACGCTGAGGGTGCTTGGAATGACCATGGCTGTTCCATCCATCAGGAAACACCTCCTCCCCTCCATCCAAGCTTCCATCACCCCTTGGAGGAAAGGAAGAACCCAGCCCTTCCCACTGAACCCCTCCATGGAAACGGGCAACTTATTCCACCACCCCCTCCTAATATTTTCAGATCCTTTCCTGCATCACGAAACCCAGGCTCCCTGCATGTTTTTGGTGTGTCAAGAAATAGTCCTCTTCCTCATAGCCTTGGTCAACAAGTGGACAAGAAGCTTCCCTTGAGCAGAGCTGCTTCTGCAACTGGCGCCTTCTCCTGGTATCCTGAGATGCTGCTTTGGGCCATTGTTCCCCCGGGCATCAGTGCTCTCTAAGTGCTCTGCCTCCTGAGCACTCTCCTTCATAGAGAGCCTAGTCCTATTTTATTTCTCCCTTCTCCTAGAGTTTAGGTTACAGGTGGGTTACAACTCTCCTGCTTGTACCCATTGCCCTACGCTTCAGGCTGTCTAGCGGGCATGGGTGCCTGCCAGGTCCCAGGGCCTTCTTGGGGAATCCTCCAACTTGGAGTGGGTATGCTACCTCTTCCTGGGTCCTGGCACCTTGGACAGCCAGCACATGACTCGAGGTTGTTGTGACAGCACACCCTCAGCAAGGCTTATCCCCCTGGGGCATTTTTGCTGCCTCTGGAACCCTGTCTTATTTCCTAAGAGCTGCTAATGTGACCATCGCTTCCTTCCAAGTGAGTTTCATATGAGCTGGTCAATCAGTTTTTCATGTAGGATTGCCCTTGCGGACAGCTCCTGTGTCTACTTGTCCTGGTAGAGTCGGCTTGGCTCATGCTGTCTTCACTGACACCTTACTGCTCAGTCTCTTTAATCTCAGCACGAAGGCAGAGGGTTTTCTCCTTTCTCTTGGCTCAGGATCCCAAATTAACACGCACCTCCCTGTTTCTCTGCACTCTGCCGAATTCCCCTTTGAGTCCCGCCTCAGGCAGTTGTCCCCCATCTCTGAGGCAGGCTACAGTCCCATCGCAGGGAGGGCTTCAGAGCAACTCAGAGCAACTGCTCAGAGCTACTCTGTCACAGAGAAGCCTGTTGGCATCGAACTGTCTCCACAGTGTGTTCTTGGCCCAAGTCAAGAGCATTCTCTCCATTTGCTGGCACTGCTCTCCCAAAGACACTCCCTATGTGTGGAAGCTCAGGACTCTGGTCTGCCCTTCATCCCTTGGTGGGTTGCTATGCCAAGGCAGGAGCCCAGTTCCCAGTGGATTCTGCCTAGGGATGTGAAGGGGAGTCGGGAGCATGCCTGCCAGTCAGGGTCTGATTAAGATATTCAGAGGCTATCAGCACTGGAAAGACTATGGTGCCCCCCATCCCACACACACACTGAATTCAAAATGAAACAGCACGGGACCACCAAGCACAAAACTTACCTACCTACCTGCCTGCTGCAACGAACAGAGATTCTTTCTGGGTGTCCCAATGGTAAACATTTGACATGGTCATCAAAGTTGGAACTTGTCACACTCTGTGGGGAGGTGCCCTGCCATAATGGGGCTGCCCCAGCCTAAGTCTCTTGCGTAAATCTGGCACTGCTGCCACAGACTGCCTTCTAGTTCCAGAAGGGCTTTGGCCTTTCTTCTTATTCATCTCATTATTATGTCTACATTTGGTGCCTGTAGGTACCACATTGACTCCTAGTGCCCTTCCCAGCCTGCTACCTCTCCCGGGGTTTCTGCGGTTTTGTACTCTCCACCCCCACCATAAGTACAGGCAAGGTTGCAGACATCCAGCTTCTCAAACTCTGCATCCTCACCGTGGCCCTATGTGCCACTCTCAAAGCAATTTCAACCACAATCCCCTCACTTTGAAGTGCCAACCACCATCAGGCACAGCCATCACCAAGTCAATCTCGAATCCATCATAGTGTCATTTGGCTAAGAGTTAGACAGCTGTGTGGAGGACTGGCTCCCTGCTCCCTTCTAGGGGCTACTGATTGGTCTAAGATACAGATGGGTGCTTCATCAGAGTTAAGCACAGTCCTGCAGAGGATCGGCCAATCCCTTGTCTGCTACACCTGCTGCATGCATCGCCACACACTCTGTCACTTCCCTCTGCTCATTGCTCTTAGCCTCTTGTTCACCCTGACTCTCATTTTCCCTGTTGACTCTTGTTTCTGTGTGTAGCTTAGGACCGGGTTCCCCACTCCTCGATTACAAACTGAGTCTCCATATGATTTCTTAATTCTCTCACACCTTTCCGCTTAAAGGGTTGTCTCAAGTGTCTTTTGGAATTTACCTTTGGGCAAGGTGGAAGGTGTGATCCAACTTTACTTCTTTTCTCAAATGGATAACCAAATAACGCAGCACTGTTCGCCATTCCATTCTCATGTATATTTGTATGTATGTGCGTTCCATTTCTTAATAAGTTTAATAGGATATAAATATTGCTAGTTTGTGTAAAAGCTCTTGATGTATCATTTTCGTTCTTTAGTCAGGTGTTTTTGTTGTTGTTGAATTCTCCTATTAATTTTATTATTTTGCCTCTTTTTGAGTTTTTATACAGATAATCACAGTTTACAAATCATGAGTTTTATCTCTTTTTATTCTATATTTTATAGCTCATATCTTATTTTTCTTATCCCATTTCACTGTCAAAGACCTCCAAAATAGAGTATTAATGATACAGTACATAGTTTTCTTGTTTCTGATATTTATGGTCAATGTTTCAGCTTATTAAAAAGTTAATGTTTGCTGTAGATCTTTCATTAAGTAATATGTCACATGTTTAATAGAATTTATAAATAGTAGAAGTGAATGAACTAGATTTCTGTATATCAATCTAGACAATTCTCAGAAACCTAATGTTGAGTGAAATAAGCATTTTGTAGAAAGATACAACATAATGCCATTTATATGATTTTTATATGAAACAATACTATATATTATTTTGGATACATATATTTATATCAGAATTAAAAATGAATAGTGAAAGATGCACATCAATTTTGCAATATCAACTGCCTCTGGAAAAAAATGGAGGAAAATTTGACTCTACCAATATATATAGCTTAATTTTATCCATTAATAAAAACATTTTAAACAAATAAAACAAAATGTTAATGTTTGTTGCTAATTATGCATAATTTATGTATAGATCCTCCTTTTTTTCTCTTTATTTCTTTTTTTAATGGAAAATAAATGTGCTTTCTGTGCTGAATACATTCAATGAAAAAGGGATCGCACCTACACATATTCTCAAGAAATTTTAGAATAATGAGATTAAAATGCGATCTTAAAATCTTGCAAGCGTAGGTAGAAAGTCATCTACAAATCAGAGTGAAATCAGACTTTTTATTCATAATACTGGATGCTAAAAATCAATGTATAAATGCCTTCAATCCTTAGAAAATATGTTTTCTCTAGTATTCTATCTCTAAACATACTATCAAGCAGGTATGTGATGACAATAAAGATGTTTTCAGAACTAAAAGTATTTAGAAAATTTACCTCCTGTGGACCTTCTCTTAGGAAGTTATTTGAACATCTATTTCAACAAAACCAGGTAGAAATCACTTCAAAGGCAAATATGGAATCAAGAAAATCATGATTCAAACTTGAGAAAGCAATAAAGGTTAATATTAAGATGACAGCTAAATGGCAGGCCTGGTTGGCCAGACCAAAGTGGAGCAAGATAACAAAGGATTTGGGATAATGGGTGAATTCATGAATAAAAGAGGACTTGGCAATATTAGTTGAGAAGTTAGAAAAAGTAGAGGAAAAACAATTAGAAAGATGTCTAAGAAAATATTACAGTAATAGCTCTCAATGAACCATGATTCTTGTATCCATACCTTTGTATAGTTCCCTCTCACGTTGACTCTGGGCCTATCCACATGATTAGCTTTGGCCAGTTTGAACATTAGCAAACATGACTCATGAAAAGGCTTGAACAGTACATTTTCAGTGGGACTTGCACTCTTCCTGCTCTGAAATCACCATATGTGGAATCCCAGGCTAACTTGCTAGAGGATGAGACCAGGTAGAATGGACATGAACTGTTCTAACTGAGGACCCATAGAAAGAACTGCCAAATAAAAAGTAGGACTCCTAGTTAAATTTGAATTTCAGAAGAACATAAAACACTTTTTTCAGTATAATTATGTCTCATATATTGCATGGAAAATACTTATACTAAAACAAGTGTTATTATTTATCTGGAATTCAAATTTAACTGGGCATTCTGTATTTTTATTTGCTATATCTGGCAACCCTAGCTAAAGGAAAATCAGCTGACAGCTGTTTTGCCAGCTGACTCCAGCTACATAAGTGACTTCAGGCAAGACTAGCAGAAGAACCAGATAAGCTCAATGCAAATTCTTAATCCACAAAACACTGAGCAAATAAGATGGCTGTTTTCAGCTACTGAATTTTGGAGTGGTTTGTTATGCAGCAATAGCAAACAAAACAAAACAAAAGAAAAACATGTATTTGCTACAAATATACAGCAAATTAAGATAGAAAGTTCAGCATTTAATGGATATAAGGAAAAATAATCTAGCGAGTCTTGAATCTATGAACAGTATCTTTTAAGTGATTCAAGAACCTTGACCTTAGATTCCAGCATATTTCTAAGCAACTATAATGGTCTAGATTGAAAAAAAAAAGCTAATCCCAGCTGTCTCTGGCATCAGACCATGCCAGCTAGGATGGGGCAGGCTTGAACTAACTCCTAAGCTACTAAGTTAATATTTGCAGGGTAAAATACATTCATACTCTGATAAAATTGATTTATAACTTACACCTAGCTTTACCATACCAGAAGACAATATATAAGTAGAACATGGCTACATGGTTCCCAGAACAGTCTGAAGTGATCAAATAAATATAAGGGTAACCCTCCTACATCTCAAGAAAGACCTAAATTGAACTTGTGAAAGTATCCAAGGGAGCCAGGTGGTATCATTATCAAAAGGGTGCCTTCATGGGATCTTAAAAGCAAAAGGGGCTTGCCCTTCCAATGCAGAGAATGCTGCTGAGGTTTCTGCTCTATCTATCTATCTATCTATCTATCTATCTATCTATCTATCTATCTATCTATCTATCACCTGTCAATCTATCATCTATTTCTACAGTAAGTTTCAGTTTACTTTTACATTATCTTCTATAACAACCATTTCATTAAAACTTTCTGAGTTTTCAACTCTATACATTGAAAATCATAAACGGTATTTACATGATTATGAATATATAAATATTGCTCATTGTGAGCTAAGTAGTGTCCTAACACTTCCAATCTATTTAGTAAGTTTTAGGACATGATTCACATATCACCATAAGGATGAGATTTCAAGTAGGCATGAAACTTAATAAAATATTGCTACCAGAATGGGGTATATAGAAAAAGATGATAAAAGACAGAAGAAAGGAGAGCAGAGCTGATTTCCTCATTTTATAATGTGAGATGTGAATGAATCCTGGTGGAAGTTTATGAAACAAAATAAAGGTTTATGTATTTCTTATAAAGTTAAATTAAGTTACTTTATTTATTTTAATTGTTTTTATGACCTATTACCTCTATCTTTATCTTGCTTGCTACCAAATTCTTAGTCCTTTGAATAGTGCCTGGCATACAAAGGTGTTCAATAAATAATTGTTGATTGTGTGATTAAACTAAAATAATAAGAACACTATAAACATTGGGAATAAGAGAAGGACAGGAAGGATTATAAGATAAATGAGTAAAGTATCCTATTTTCATATCAGAAGGTCATTAGGGGTAGAAGTATATTTTTTGGCATTTTGAAGATAACCATAGGAACAATTCTTAGTCTTACTACTATTAACATTTTGGGCTGAGAATTGTCTTGTGCATTGTAGAATCCCTGGCCTTTGCCCACACGATGCTGGTAGTGCTCTTGTCCTCAGTTGTGACAACCAAAAATGTCTCCAGAGACTGACGAATGTCCCCTGGGGGAACAAAATCACTCTTGGTTAAGAACCACTGTATCAAAAGGAGCTGAAAAGCTAATAAAAGTTGTCTTTAGACTCTAAAAAGTGGTACTGAGTTTAAGTAGGAACAAGAGGGAGAATTATTCATTTTCATCATAAATTCTGCACTAATTGCGTTGCTATTATGTGTATGTATTTTTTTCTGATACATATTAACATTTATAAAAACATTAATGAAGTAGAATCAATGGGACTTTTAGACAAGCTAGGATGAGGGAGAATATAGGATGAAGGAGAATAAAAAGTCAATAATTACTAGGTCTCTGGCAGGTGCAACTGGGTGGATGGTGGTTGTGTTCATTGAGACAGAATACAGAAGGGGGAACGATTTTGGTGTGGGACTGGGGAATGATGACTTCAATTTCAAATATGTTGAACATGAAATATCTGTGGGATATGCAATCTGTAGGCATCAAACAAATTAATCTTCAATTCAGGATCTATAGACTTGTGAGGCATTAACATATAGGTGATAATTGAAGCCATTACAGTGGATGAGATTCTTGGAAAGGGAAGAGAGACCTGAGAACAGGACCTCAAGATATGGAATGTGTAATGTTCTGATCTTTTTGATGCATCTACATTTTTTAAATTTAATTAATATCAAATTGTTAATGTTTGTTTAACACATTTTAAAAACAAACTTCTCTTTATAAACATAATGCACATTTATTAAAGATATTCTGAAAATATATAGATGAACACAACTCCTCTCCAGAACCAGAATTACAGCTTGAATGCTAGACAATTGAAGTGAGTAGACGCTGAGCACTAATTACTTGAGAGACAGATGGAGATTCAATAATAAACGACACAGACAACATTCTTGTGTTCATAGGGCTTATCATCTAGTGGGAAAGACAGGCAAAGGAAATAGAAAATAGAATGAAGTGTGATTAATGCTAAGAAAATTAATCATGAAAAGCCACTTCAACTAAAGATGCAATGGATGTGATTTAAGCATTTTTTTTGTCATCCACCGTTTTCTTAATAAGCACAAGCTCAGTTGCCAAGACAGAAAGACGCTGTGTTGTGTTTTTCTTTGCTCCCTGTGCTGTCTCGTAAGAAAGCTCAGGAAAGCTGGCAGAGAACATGGAGTTGTTTGCCTTTCTGGGTCTGACTAGAGGCTCTGTCCAAACCAATCTTGGCAGTATACTGGGCTCTAACTCCTTTACAGAGAGCATCTTCATTAATTTGTAAATTGGTTTTTATGCTTGAAAGTCTGTAATATCACTTTTCCAGAAACTCTCTAGCAGTGATTCTGCATTCTCACTTCGACCGCTAGACAATACCTAATTCCAGAAGGGAAGAGACTTCATTCATTCATTCACTCATTCATTTTTCTTTCTTTCTTTTTCATTGTGGTAAGAACACTTAATGTGAGATCTACCCTCTTAACAAATTTGCGTATTTCTTGAAGATAAGCATGTACAAATTGACAGCAGGAGCCACCATGGAGCAGAAGATCCCTAATAAGAAACACAGAGAGATTAGTCTGGATAAGGAGTCACAGAGATAGGTCATATTTGCAGAAAGTTATCTGTTCCAAAGGTAACACTGGAGATGAGTCTGCCCCTGAGCAGCACGGGAGAGGAGAGACTGTACTTTTAACAGCTCACAGTTATGTCTTTCTAATGCCTTGGTCCATAAAGAAAATTCTTGGTATCAGGAAAGACAACCGTGGCTCTTATCATAGATGAACCTTTCAAACAACTGGTTCAATAAAATCTGATATCCCTCAAAGATGGAAATCAAAATGGAATTGGCACAAGAGCTAAACACAGGTAATACATGAAAGAAGGAGAAAGAGAACCTGAAAAACACATGGGAGATTAAAAAACTCATCTGAAAAAAAGTAAACGAAAATTGTCACCAAACTTTTCATCATGAATTAGAAAGTTTTAATGAAGAAATTAAGCAAGAGTTCAGGAAGGGGATGGCAAGACAAGAATGAGCTGAAATATGAGCTGTCAGTCCTCAGATAACATGCAGAAGAAATTTAACAATCACAGAGATAAAGGCAAAAGTAACAGAAATACAGGGGGAAAAGAAATGATAACAAAAGTCTAGCAATTAGTGTCAAATCTATGTAAATTTAGGATGAAGAACAAAACAAATGGGGTGATTATGGTTACAGAACAAACGTAATGGTGATAAATGCAGATGGAGTAGAAGGAAAAAGAAGGTGGTAGGTAATGTAAATATGTTGATTTTCTTATCCTTAGTAGCTAGGGTCAGAAGACACCATCTTAAGCAAACAAAGCTGGCAGTAGGGATCAACATGTATTGAGTAGTACAAAGATAAACACAAAGCAATATAATTTAATCAACTAAAATTAGGTGGATAAAAAAAGGGAGAAGGGAAGAAAAAGAAGTATGAATAAGCATTGAATCATTGTTTATAATATCAAGGAAAAAAAGAGCAAAAAAAGCCCCCAAAATATCCACACATAGGGGACTGACTAAATAATTACAGCATATTTATGCAATGAAATACTCTTCAGCTATAAACTGAAAAACCAAGTATTTTATGTAATAATATCAAAGAATTGTTAAGATTATTATGAATACTTGAAAATAAATAAATATTCTAATATATAAAATCTCCCTGGAATGTTGCACAAAAACTGATAACATTGCCTCTGGTGGGAGAGAACTAAGTTGTGGCAATGAAGAATTGAGAGGGAGATTTTCTATGTGTACCCTTTGTTATCTTTTGAATTTCGAACCACTAAGATGTTACTTTTTTTAAATAAATTAAATTTAAATTTAAGACAAAATGTAAAGAATCGGTTGACCTGTCTTTTCCCAGACCTGTAGATATGGCGTTATGTGAGATGCCTGATTTATGCTTTGTAGAGCTTCCTAACACCACATACATCTCTTTCTTCTGGCCCCCTTGAGGATTGAGGCAAACATATACGAAAGTGTCCTGGTTGCCCACTTGGCCCCTTTTAAATCCTGATCTGGTGCAGTACCTTTAGCATGTAACAAGGACAATGTTATAAAAATATTTAACCAAACTATAAATCATCCCCCTTGTAAATAATATTCTCATATAGCCCATTCAGCGTTAAGACTAAATAATTAGGGTTACAACTTGACACAAATACAAGCAAGCTACTGCCTGAACCTGGCTCAAGAAACTTAGAGTTCTCAGAGCTAATTTTTAAAACTCATAGCCATCAGTTTAGAGTTTTTCTAAATTTCAAAAGCTCTAATTACATATCAGGAATGAGGCCTGCAAGCTATAAGTAGCGAGAACTCAAGACCTAAAGGAAATGTCCATCAGAGAAGACTTTTGTGAAAGAAGAGGGGGAGAAGAAGAAAGAACAGCTGATCACATATCTCCTGGCTTAGATCAATCCCTAGATCAAAATCTTAGAGTGGGTGGGTGTTAGAAATGACCAGATCAGTTATGGGAAAAGCTCAGAATACTGGGGCGAGTTTCTCACTTCCCCAGACACAAGCCGTGAAAAGTCTGAGGTCCAACATGGAGTGGCCCAAGTAGCAGGGTAGAAAAGGCTGAGAGAAAAGACTGGTGAGACTATTACCCATCACTCTCATTATCTCCACATGCCCTCAGTTGATACTATCACCAAATCCATCTACTACCCAAATTAAAGGCTTGGATATTGAAAAATATAGAATTCTCGATATATATGTACACATTAACAATTGGTCTTTGTGAGATGCATATGTTTATTTAGGAGGGAGTTGTGTGACATGGTTATTTGGAGTGCTTATTTCTGGCAATACCTTGAGCCATCAGATTGCCTTTTCTTTCTTCAAAATCATCCCATATCCAGATTTCCAAGAACAAAGGACAATAGAACACCGATGGCTGACTTAACAAAAACCTTGCCAGGATTAAAAAATATATATATGATTGAATAAACCAGAAGAACCAGTTTGAACTACTCCATGGCCAGGCAAGAGGGAAAAAGAAAATATAAAAGTAAAATGAAAGAAATGAAAGGTTTTATAAGAAAAGTTCTGAGAAAAGAGCATTTGTGGAAAAATAGGGCTTAATGCCTTGTCCTTTTCTCCTTCCTTCCACTTTAGGAATAATGATGGTGAAGTACTTGACTATTCCCCTTTTTATTACTGTTCCCAAAGCAGCAGAAACCACAGATATTTCTACCTAGCGTGCTGACATATGGGATAAGGAGAGCAGAGTCAAAGTAACATAACATTGTAGGAGGTAAACGCCATACCCAGTCACAAAGCAACAAAAACAGACAAATATGTAGAAATGACCCTCCCCCTGTAAAATATGAAAGATAATTATAAAAAAATTCACTAAGTGCCAAAATGTATGTAAATAAATATGCTTAAATAGGAAAATTGTAGATGCCAATTCTTGCCAATTAATCCATAAACAGTATAATTTCCATCAAAACATAAAAAATGGATACTGCAATAAATGATTTTAGTATAATTTATTATATACATAGAGAAAATTAAGGTTTAAAGTCTACCTCAAAGCAAATGTACACAAACACACATACACACATATACACACACGACTCTAGTAGGTTAAAGGAGCTATCTCTAAAAAGGAAACTGTATTTATATTAGAAGGAAATGTAGGCGAATATGTTCTAATGCTATGAATAGTGAAAGACTGTCCTAAGTAAAACGATAATATAAAAGTCTTATAGGACAAAAACAAAAACGTTAAAATTCCAGATTGATCAAATGTGGTTAACGGCTACCATATTGACATCAAATCTATGTAGAAATGGAACTAGCTTTCTCTCATACAAATAATTTTTTGAAGGAAGAAACCAATGCACAGGTTTTCATGGTGCTGAATAGGCAGGGTGAGGATTTCTAAGGTACCTGTGGGCCAGAAAAAAGTCCTAAGAAGGAAACTGGCAGAGGCCTGCTCACAAGTGCTCACATGTGCTAACTCCTTGCCAAGACACACACTACCTGCTATAGGCCACCCAGTGAGCTGAGGGTCCTGACTAAGTTAGAGATTCCTGGGACAACAGGGTATGCCTCAGGAGGGAATTCAACACCAGGAAGCTACAGAGGGGATTATCAGCTAGGTACATGAAGATCCCAGAATGTGCCACCAGGGAGCATGAGAATGGAGTGGCGAACAGTGCTGCGTTATTTGGTTATCCATTTGAGAAAAGAAGTAAAGTTGGATCACACCTTCCACCTTGCCCAAAGGTAAATTCCAAAAGACACTTGAGACAACCCTTTAAGCGGAAAGGTGTGAGAGAATTAAGAAATCATATGGAGACTCAGTTTGTAATCGAGGAGTGGGGAACCCGGTCCTAAGCTACACACAGAAACAAGAGTCAACAGGGAAAATGAGAGTCAGGGTGAACAAGAGGCTAAGAGCAATGAGCAGAGGGAAGTGACAGAGTGTGTGGCGATGCATGCAGCAGGTGTAGCAGACAAGGGATTGGCCGATCCTCTGCAGGACTGTGCTTAACTCTGATGAAGCACCCATCTGTATCTTAGACCAATCAGTAGCCCCTAGAAGGGAGCAGGGAGCCAGTCCTCCACACAGCTGTCTAACTCTTAGCCAAATGACACTATGATGGATTCGAGATTGACTTGGTGATGGCTGTGCCTGATGGTGGTTGGCACTTCAAAGTGAGGGGATTGTGGTTGAAATTGCTTTGAGAGTGGCACATAGGGCCACGGTGAGGATGCAGAGTTTGAGAAGCTGGATGTCTGCAACCTTGCCTGTACTTATGGTGGGGGTGGAGAGTACAAAACCGCAGAAACCCCGGGAGAGGTAGCAGGCTGGGAAGGGCACTAGGAGTCAATGTGGTACCTACAGGCACCAAATGTAGACATAATAATGAGATGAATAAGAAGAAAGGCCAAAGCCCTTCTGGAACTAGAAGGCAGTCTGTGGCAGCAGTGCCAGATTTACGCAAGAGACTTAGGCTGGGGCAGCCCCATTATGGCAGGGCACCTCCCCACAGAGTGTGACAAGTTCCAACTTTGATGACCATGTCAAATGTTTACCATTGGGACACCCAGAAAGAATCTCTGTTCGTTGCAGCAGGCAGGTAGGTAGGTAAGTTTTGTGCTTGGTGGTCCCGTGCTGTTTCATTTTGAATTCAGTGTGTGTGTGGGATGGGGGGCACCATAGTCTTTCCAGTGCTGATAGCCTCTGAATATCTTAATCAGACCCTGACTGGCAGGCATGCTCCCGACTCCCCTTCACATCCCTAGGCAGAATCCACTGGGAACTGGGCTCCTGCCTTGGCATAGCAACCCACCAAGGGATGAAGGGCAGACCAGAGTCCTGAGCTTCCACACATAGGGAGTGTCTTTGGGAGAGCAGTGCCAGCAAATGGAGAGAATGCTCTTGACTTGGGCCAAGAACACACTGTGGAGACAGTTCGATGCCAACAGGCTTCTCTGTGACAGAGTAGCTCTGAGCAGTTGCTCTGAGTTGCTCTGAAGCCCTCCCTGCGATGGGACTGTAGCCTGCCTCAGAGATGGGGGACAACTGCCTGAGGCGGGACTCAAAGGGGAATTCGGCAGAGTGCAGAGAAACAGGGAGGTGCGTGTTAATTTGGGATCCTGAGCCAAGAGAAAGGAGAAAACCCTCTGCCTTCGTGCTGAGATTAAAGAGACTGAGCAGTAAGGTGTCAGTGAAGACAGCATGAGCCAAGCCGACTCTACCAGGACAAGTAGACACAGGAGCTGTCCGCAAGGGCAATCCTACATGAAAAACTGATTGACCAGCTCATATGAAACTCACTTGGAAGGAAGCGATGGTCACATTAGCAGCTCTTAGGAAATAAGACAGGGTTCCAGAGGCAGCAAAAATGCCCCAGGGGGATAAGCCTTGCTGAGGGTGTGCTGTCACAACAACCTCGAGTCATGTGCTGGCTGTCCAAGGTGCCAGGACCCAGGAAGAGGTAGCATACCCACTCCAAGTTGGAGGATTCCCCAAGAAGGCCCTGGGACCTGGCAGGCACCCATGCCCGCTAGACAGCCTGAAGCGTAGGGCAATGGGTACAAGCAGGAGAGTTGTAACCCACCTGTAACCTAAACTCTAGGAGAAGGGAGAAATAAAATAGGACTAGGCTCTCTATGAAGGAGAGTGCTCAGGAGGCAGAGCACTTAGAGAGCACTGATGCCCGGGGGAACAATGGCCCAAAGCAGCATCTCAGGATACCAGGAGAAGGCGCCAGTTGCAGAAGCAGCTCTGCTCAAGGGAAGCTTCTTGTCCACTTGTTGACCAAGGCTATGAGGAAGAGGACTATTTCTTGACACACCAAAAACATGCAGGGAGCCTGGGTTTCGTGATGCAGGAAAGGATCTGAAAATATTAGGAGGGGGTGGTGGAATAAGTTGCCCGTTTCCATGGAGGGGTTCAGTGGGAAGGGCTGGGTTCTTCCTTTCCTCCAAGGGGTGATGGAAGCTTGGATGGAGGGGAGGAGGTGTTTCCTGATGGATGGAACAGCCATGGTCATTCCAAGCACCCTCAGCGTCTGCCCTACAACTCCCACGGGGAGGCTCCCTTCCTGGGTCACACCAAAGATACCAAGGATAGGGCAGAAAGAATATTCCCCCCAGGGAATCAGGGGCCAACCGACCCTTCTCGCTCTGCCAGGAATTTGGTCTTGAGATCCCAAGGAAGGGAAAGGTCTGGAAGTAGGTTTAACAGCTGCTTCCCAGAAGGGAGAGAATTACACAAAGTAGGCACTCAGCAAGTGGCAACCATTATTGTTATAATCGTGCATTATATGTGCAGGGATGGATTGGCCAGTGGCCCCCAAGGATGTGTAGATGAACCCAAGGATACTGACCTTCCTCTGTAGGTCAGCGGTCAAGGAAAGACACCTTCATCGAGGGACTTCTTGTGCCAGGTGACAGGCTCAGTGCCGCCTGCTTCACGGGTGTTGCCTCTTTTAGTCCTCCCAACATTCCATCCTAATTCCACCAAACCTCCCTCTACACCCTGCCCACCCCAGCCCCCAACCCCTTCTTGAGAGCTGTCCTGAACACCACAGCCCATCTCTACCCATGCCTCCTGTGAGCATTGATAAGCATGCATTTGTCACGGAGAAAACACCCCGGTTAGTTAGCATTTATCGTGGAGTTTTGTCTTTCTCTTCATGCAGACTCTAAACTCAAGGACAAGTACCATGTCTCATTTTTGCCAATCAAAGCACACAATTTTATTGATGATACATACAATCATAGACTTGGGTGGATGAGGTTAAGTCAGTACAGCACACAGAAAGGGAGGGTAGTTCTTTGATGAATAGGGTCACCATCCATCAGCTCGTGTACAGGAAAGAGTAAACGAAAAAGAATTCAACCTATGCAGCAACACATGTGTTTTCAGCACAAGCTCCGATACGCATCTGGGCTCCACAAAATGGCCCGGCTTAGACAGGGAGACCATCACAGGCAAGGCATCCTTCATGATGCTATAATATGATGTTCTTCATCCACAGCTGGCAGCTGGAACGAGCCCTTTACCACAGGAAGAAGTAAGGGAGTAATTTACAGTACGCATTGCCTGCAGACTGCAAAACCAAGAAGTTACTCGAAGCTCTGTGGGAACCCCCGCCTGGCCAATAAGAGTGTGGTCCTCGATTTAGCAAGTGTAACTTTCACCCCATGATATGGTGACTGGCTAAGGCTGGATCTTCTATAGCACCCACTGCAGAGTCTTTGAATGAGAACACAAGGGTGTGTTCACCAAACGGATTATAGGTAGATTCAGTCCCATTCTGTTCGAGATGGCCATTTAAGAGGCCAGGATGTCCAGGAGAACCTGCCTGTTTCCATTCCTGATAAAGAGGGACATGCATGAGAGCAGCATTTGGGCACCCAGCAATTCCTCTGCCAAGACTGGCTTTTCAGACAAAGCCGTCAACGGTTTCAAAACCTGAACCTCAGCACATCCACTTCCTTCTGATATCAAAGGAAACTTCAAGTCTGAAACGGACTTGGCAAGCGTGTTATTAATAACTGTCATGCTTATTAACAAATTTAATCCGGCCTGCTGCAGAAATGAGTTGCAGCAATGTGACACAGTCTCCCGACACACTTCATTGATGTACATCTTAATCTGGCCCTGATTTTCCACACTGACATTCACGTTATCCAGGGTACATAAAGCCTTCTCCTTAACAGCTGGGTCACAAATGGGGATCGTGTTTCCGACAATGGAGAGGCAGGCCAAATGACTATTGATATCGTGGCTAAATGAAAACCCAGCATCGTTGGGCTGAGAAAACAACATTTACCCTGAATCAGAGGACATTTGGAAAGGCCCCTAAGAGAAGTTACTTTTTAAAAATATTATAACTCTCACAATAAAGCTCATAATTTTTATCAGGGTAAAGATGCTTCTTCTTTTTTATGCTCTCATTTTGAGGATCCCTTGGGTCATTACTGCTCATGTCCTTTAAGGATCCCTTGGGTCATTACTGCTCATGGTTTATGTCCTCCTCATCCCCAGGACTAGGATCTATCAGGAAATTTGACTAAAATCCAGAGATCTTATCTGTTCTCCTCCCTATCTGAAGTTCCCCCCTCTTCTGTTCTTACTGTGGTTTCTCCCTCACCTGATTAGTGGATGAACACTATCAACTTCTGGCCCTGATAGATATCTCACATCTATGATGGTCTTGAAAAAGCGATCTAGTTGTGATGTTCTGGGAAGGAGATTTTTCAGACCATCTTTTCGTGGACACAAACTTCACTAACTGCCATCCAATGTGGTGCTAACGGCAACGCACGCATATAGAGTTTGATCTGAGCCTTCACAGATGGACATGTCAAAACTCAGGATACAAGGGTATCAGTATCTTTTTTTCCTGATTTAGGGTCTTAATGGTCTTAATTTTCAAATGTTTAGTCTCTACCTTTTCCTTCCCTTAAGCTTGTTCACACTGTTTCCTGAATGGTACATTTGATTTTTCCAGCGCTAAGGCAAGAGGGGCAAACAAAGGCTGGGAGAGAAAGAATCTGATTTGTTTCTAGATCCTATATTCTAACTCTGACATCCCTATCCCCACTCCTTATCTCCAGGATATCACACTGTGTGGAGCAATTTCCTTCCTTCCCTTCTTGCCTAGATCTATGTGTATAGGTAGACAGACAAGAGAGAATGGAGATTGGTAGATGTACATAAGTGCCCTTTCTCCAGAGTGAGAAATCTAACTTTCAAATATCCCCCGTTTAGGTCTCAGTTACACCTTCCACCCTGCCCTCTAGCCACTTTCACCATCTCTCCCATTGCCCATAAATACCTACCTTTTCCATTCCCCTGCCCCCCACCCACTCTCTTGACTTCACTCTCTCCCTTCAAATTCCCATTTTTCTGCTCTACTCCTCATTTTTGCCCCATATTGAATCTGTTTCCCCAAAGCTAAAAAAGGACTAGGATTAAATAATGCTTTTCTAAAGACGGGATAAAAGTGGGAAAGGAGGTTCTGGTTTCATGCTTGCCTTTACCACCACCTTGTAACAGGTTCAAGGCCTATATTTCCTCGAAGAAATGCTCACTTCAGTTTCTACTAAAAATCCTGTAAATATTCTTCCTCTTCCTTTCCCTTGAGTTGTGCCGCCCCCTGCAGACATCAAG
Source organism: Pteropus medius (assembly GCF_902729225.1). Lineage (NCBI taxonomy): Eukaryota > Metazoa > Chordata > Mammalia > Chiroptera > Pteropodidae > Pteropus > Pteropus medius. The sequence goes on from NW_024345599.1 coordinate 212,625, forward strand.
TAATCCAATAGATAAGTGTCCGTGAATCTTTAGTGCTGAGTGGTAGGTCACAGTTTCTACCTTTTACTGATTACAAACACGTCTCTCTAAGTTCAATAAGAAGCTGGTGGCTGCACCAAAAAGACCACCTCTCCACAATTTTTGGTTATCCGAGTTATACGTCACCAATGAGCCATGGTCCCCAAGTTCTCCTCTCACCAGCCAAGTGTGCCAGCCTCTCTCCCTTCTCCCCAGCACACCAGACCTGTCACAATTTTTTTCTATGCCAATGATAGGAAACAAAAGAAAATTCATTTTCGTTTTGTTGAAATTTGCCTTTAATTTTCAGGGAATCTATCTTCTCCCAGAGCAACTATTTCTATTTACACTTCTTCATCTTCTCCTAGAATACAGGGAAACAGCTCATAATTTTACTTCCCCTCCTCTCAGCTACTAATATCCATCATCTTTCCTGGACCTATGAGAAAGCAGATTTCATAAAGTAAAGCATGAAAAGAGATTTTAAATATTTATTTATTGCCTCTGTTCATTTTTCTTGGAAATACTGTTTTTTAAAAAAGATTCGTGTGCTTGCT
>NW_024345599.1:218399-229982 GCF_902729225.1 Pteropus medius
CGGGTATGGGGAGCATGACAGAGGGAATGGAGTTAGCATTAATATGATGGTTAAGTGGAGGGCCAGAGGAGGGAGGGAGCAATTGGGGGGATCGTTTTATGAACATTATAGACGTCTAACCAATGTACTGTATACTGAAACTAATTTAAATAAATAAATTTGTTTTTTAAAAAAGATTCATACATGCTTTTATATGTGCAGAAAGTTTTCTGGAGTGATGTTTGCCAAAATGCCATCACTAGTTATTTCTGAGGATGGAATTTAAGGCAAAACACACTCTAACTGCAATGTCAAATGTTAAGGTCAATGGGACATGGAGATAAACAGATTTGTCTCCTAGGCAAGGCCTTTTTAGACAGGTCCTCACAAGGCAGCATTTACCTTGCTGAGTTCGCTACACTCCAAGCTCCAAATTTGAATTTTTATTAAAAATATACACAACTGATGACCTTATACATAACAAAAAATTCATGCATATGTTCACCAAAATACATATATAAGAATTTTCATAGTAGCACTATTCAAAATAACCCCAAGTCAAAAACAACCCAAATATCCATCAACAATAGAATGGATAAATAAAATAAATCAATGGGGTTTATATTTATAAACGGCAGTAAATGTTATACATGCAGCAGTATAGATTAATCTCACCTATAATGTTATCGAAAAAGATACAAATGAATATATACTGTATAACTTTGCTTACATAATGTTTTTAAAAACACAGAAAACTAAGCTATGGTATTAGAAGTCAGAATAGTGGTTACCCTTGGGATGCATTGTTGACTAAATGGGGGTGTAGAGGAAGCTTCCAGTGTGCTGTTAATGTTTTGTTACTTGCTCACTTTGTGAAAATTTATCGAGCTTAACATTTATGATTTCTGCACTTTTCTGTATACATGGTATATGTCAACAAAAATTTCCGGAAGGCCTCGATAGTGAGCTAGGGAAATGGGCGATGAGTAAAAGAAACCAATTGTCCTGCTGATCTGGGGAAGTTTCATAAAACATATTTTTAAATTATCCTGAAGGCATTAGTGAGCTATCAGGATAGTGAAGAATAACTGGATCAAAATAAGAGTGGGAGAAGTTGAATTTAATGTTAAGACCACTTTTTTTTCCAGTGGAGCATATACAGTTTTTAAGGGGATTGTTGAGAGGCTATGAAGAATTTTAGACAGCCTTTGGAGGCTAGAGAGACAGATATGGGAATTCAAATCTTGCCAAGAGGTGTACCTGGTGAACCTCAATGTCTTTGGACGGCAATGCTGAAAGAGCTGCACCTCAGAGTCAGAGTGAAGAAGTGAACAGGCTTTCACAATGACTTCAGTTTAACTTTGAATAATGTCAATCACTGAAAATTGGATTTAGGTAATTCCAGAGTGCTAACGCTTCTAGGTGCCTAGCAGACAAAAATACAAATTATCTTGGGAGAGAAATAGCAATAACCCCAAATTATTTCTGAAGTTTTGTAAAATACAATATCTGGCACACAATGGAAAACAACCAAGTACACCAGAAGACAAGACAAAATTACCAAAAGCCATGAAAATGACAATAGAAAAAGACTCATCGAGGTCTCAAAGTTATCAGACATATATTTAAAGTAAATGTGCTTACCATGCTTAAAGAGATAGAGAATAATACAGAAAATTTCTATAGATAAAGAAAAACTATAAAAATAGTATAAAACAGAAATTCTAGAACTGAAGATCTCAAGTAAGATAAATTTTAGAAAGTCACACCTATGTACATTATAGTAAAACTGTTACAAAGACAAGAAAAAAATCTTAAAATCAGTCATAAAACAAAAGCCTCAGATTATCTTCAAAGAAGCAACAATTAGACTGATATACCTGATTTCTCAATAGGAAAAAATGGAAGCTAGACAATGGAAGAATATCTTTAAAGTGCTGAAAGAAAATTACTGCCAACTTGATTTATATGCCCATAGAATATCTTTCACCTATATAGGTGAAATAAAGGAGTATATATTTTCACCTACATAGGTGAAATAAAGGCATTCTCAGACCAAAAAACAATCATCACTAGCAAATCCATAAAAGCTGTTCTTCAGGTAGAATGAAAACTCATCTTTCTACAAAGCAAAAAGAAAAGAAGCACAAGGGAAGAACAAATATGTGAGTAGAGCTAAACAATTATTGACTATTTAAAACAATCATAACAATGTCTTGAAATATGGAATTACATAATTAGGTTGAAAATATATATAAAGTTGGAATACATGACAACTATGGCAAAAAAGATGAGATGAGGGTAAGTGGAGTGAGTGTTTTAAGTCCTGTGAGTTGTGTGGTGAGGATAAAAAGACCAATTCATAGTAGACTTTGAAAAAGCAAGAATGTATGCTGTAATTTCTAAACTAACCACTAAGCGATAATAAATTAGTACAACTTTCTAGCTAATACGGCAAAAAAGAAATTTAAAAAGTAAATAAGCCTAAAAGAAGATAAGAGCAAAGAAATTGGAATATAGGGTAGCCAGGTCAAATAGAAAGCACAGAAAAAGATAAGATATTAAACTTTAAATGTATCAGAAATTACATTAAATAAAAACAGACTAAGTGCTTTGATTCAAACATAAATATCTCAAGATTGGATACAATTAACAAAACTCAGCTATATGCTGTTCACAAAAGATACTTCTAAAACTTGAACATTTACAAAGTTTGAAAATGCAAAAATGGAAAAATACATACCATGAAAACACCAACCAAAAGGAAGCTGGTAAAAGTATACTAACATCAAATAAAATGGAGTTTTAAGTCAAAAAGCATTAGTAGAGATCAAGGATACTACAAGAGGAAAATGTTATAATTTACCAGAAAAATATAACAATTACAAATTTGTATGCATCTACTGATATAGCTTCAAAATATATAAAGCAAAAATGGATAGAAATACAAGAAATAACAGAGCCCCCCAATTATAGTGGGATACTTTAACACACCTCTTATTGTAGCCGAAAGAATAAGCAGATAAAAAAATAGCAGAGATATAGATTTGAGCATGATTATCAAGTTTGACCTAATTAGTTCACTCCCTGATTGTTATGATACTATACACAACAACTACAAAAGATACATCTTTTGTATATGGAACATGTATGAAAACTGGTCATATATTGGGCCATAAAGCAAGTTTTAACAAATTTCAAAAGATTAAAATCACACAGAGTGTGTTCTCTACCTATGGTGTAGTTAACTAGAAATCAGTAATAAAAATATAACTAAATAATCCACATTTTTTTGGAATTAAGAAACACATTTCTAATTAACCCATGGGTCAAAGAATAAATCATAATTAAAATTATAAAACATTTCGCATGGGCTGGTAATGAAAATATTACATTCAAAATTGTGGAGGATAATCTGCTTCTGGCTATGACAGCCTAATAGAAGACCAATTCTCCCACTTAGAAGGACGAGAATAGCTGAAAAATAAATTGTTATTGTATTTAAACAAATTAAATTGCGTAAAGCTTTAGAGATCTACCAAAGCAGACAAGATATGAGGTACCAAAATCCTGGAGAGAAGGGGAACTTAATGAGGTGAACTTGACAACAATTTTCCCCTTGAGGCATTTGCCAATTTATTATTAACATGGGTGAAGAGGCTAAAAAAGAAGCTGCTAAAAGGCAGAAAATCTGAGTAGAGCTTTCAACAGTTAAACAGAGCAAAGAATTCAAAATCTAGAATTCAGGGCTACCTAGACAGAATTTGATGGGCTAAGATCCTGGAGAAAAGAAAATTACAAAGAAACGAAATAAGCAGTCTGAGATGATTTTCTCTTTGAGTCATTCACTAATTCTTAATAATTGTAGGGCTAGAAGCAAATAAGCCAGGTAGAAAGAGGCTGGGAAGATAAACAAAGCTTTTGGCAGCTTCATAGTGCAGGGAAGATAAAAATGGAGTTTAGGGACTTCCAAAATTGGATAACTTAGATGAAATGGACGATTTTCTTCAAAGACACAAGCTACCAAAACTCGCACAAGGTGAAATATCATTTAAATAGGTCATTTAAATAGGTCTATATCTATTAAAGTAATGGAATCAATAGTTAATACTGTTCCAAAAAAGAAACAACTGAGCAGCCTCCAATGGTTTCATTGGTAAGTTATACCAACATTTAAAAAAGAAATAATACTAATACTTTATAATATCTTTCAGATATTACATCAGGCAGAGAGGACACAACTTATTCTACAAATCTAGCATTACTCTAATGCGAAAACTAGATAAAGATGTTACAAGAAAGAAAAACTACAAATCAATATCTCTCATAAACATTGATCCAAAATTCCTCAACAAAATATTACTAAATTGAATCTAACAATGTACAAAAATAATTATATATCATGACTAAGTGGAATTTATTTCAGGTATAAAGACTGGTTCAACATTAGTAAATCAATTAGCGTAATCCATCACATCAACAGACTAAAGAAGCAAAATCATGTGATCATATCAATAAATGCAGAAAGAACATTTGACAAAATCCAACACCTATTCATGATAAAAAAAAAACTTGCAGAAAACCAGGAATATAGGGAAATTTTCTCAACTTTATATAGAACGTTTACAAAAATCCTATATCTAAGATCAGGAACAAGGCAAGGATGCCCCCTCCCATGACAATTCAACACTGTACTTAAAGTACAAGACAAGAAAAAGAAATTAAATGTATACAAATTGGGGGGGAAGAAATACAACTGTCTTTTTGCAGATAATATGATTATCTGTGTAAAACAATTCTTAAGAATTGACCAAGAAACTTCTGAAACCAACAAGTGATTACAGCAAGGTTGCAGGATACAAGAGTCATATACAAAAATCAACTGCTTTTCTATATGCCAGCAATAAACAATTGGAAACCTAAATTAAAAACATAGCACCATTTATAGTAACAACAAACATAAGAAATACTTAGGCAGAAATCAAATAACATATGTGCAGGATCTATATGAGAAAAACTACAAAACTCTGGTGAAGAAAATCGAACAAGATCTAAGTAAATGGAGAGATAGTCCATGATCATGGATAAGAAGATTCAAATTGTTAAGCTGTCAGTTCTTCCCAACTGGATCTACACATTCAACATAATATGAGTCAAAATCCTAGGGAGTTATTTTTCAGTTATCAACAAACTGATTCTAAAGCATATATGGAAATGCAAAAGATCCAGAATAGCCAACATAATACTGAAGAAGAACAAAGTAAGAACATGACACTTTCTGACTTCAAGATTGACTATGAAGCAAAAGTAATCAACACAATATGGTATTGGTGACAAAATATTCAAATAGATCAATAGCACAAATAGAGAGCCCAGACATAGACCCATGCAAATGTAGCAAACTGGTCTTTGACAAAAGAGCAAAGGCAATTCAATGGAGAAATTCAATCAATGGTACTGGAACAATTGGATAATCATAAGCCAAAAAAATCTTGGTATGAAATGCATTTGTATCATTCTGTAAAGTGGGTATAAGACATTATACTTTTTTCAAACCCATGGACTGTACAATACAAAGAGTAAAACTTTGTGTAAATTATGGATTTTAATTAATAATAATATATCAATATTATATTAGTTCATCTATTGTAACAAATGTGCCACATTAATGTAAGATGTTAATAATAGGGGAAATTGGTAGGGAGGAGCTATATGGAATCTCTCCATGCTATCTACTCAATTTTTCTGTGAATCTGACACTGTTATAAAAAAACAGTTTATTGAAATGAACGCATTTGAAGAAATTAATAGCAAATTATGAGTTGAAAAAGGGAATTAGTGACCTGCAAGACAAATCCATAGAAAATATACAGATTGAAGCAAGAATGACAGAGATAAAAATATACAAAGAGCATAACAGGTATATGCAAAATAAGCATATATATTATTGGATTCCCAGAAAAGTAAAAGAAAGTATGTGTCAGAAACACTTTGTAGAGATAAAAGTTGAGAACTTCTCAAAACTGACAAAAAAATCAAGACATAAAACTAAGAAGAATTATAAGCTTCAAGTAGGATCAATAAAAAGAAAACTACACCTGAGCAAAGCACAGGAAAAGTATCAAAAAACAAAGGCAAAGAGAAAATCTTAAAAGCAACCAGAGAAAATGAAATATTAATAATAATAATAATAGTAACAATAATAAAACTGACATCTGACTTTCCAAAAGAAATAGTGGAAGCTAGATGATAACAAAATGATATGTTTTAAGTGCTGAAGGAGCATAACTGTCGATATAAAACCTTCTACCCAACAAAACTTAAAGATCAGAATGAAATAAAGACACGTCCAAAAACACAAAATTAAAGTTTAGAAAATTTTGTTCCAGAAAACCAATACCAAAAGAAAAAATAAAAGAGTTCTTCAGGCAGATAGAAGCATAAAAATGTAAGAAATGACAAGTAATTGAAAAGATAAATGTATAGTTAATCTAAATGGCTTTTAGGTATTAAAATAAAATACATGTACAATTAAAACATATGACAAAAAAAACTAAAAAGAAAGGAAAACACTAAACCATGTTGAAGTATTCTATAGTCTTTGTATCACTTGGAAAGTATTAAAAGTAAAAATTTAAATTGTGCTTTAATAAGTCAAGGGTACAAGTTATATACTCAATGTTAGGAGTCAGCAAGTGTTTTTGTAAAGGCCAGATAGTAAATATTTTAGGCTTTGAAGGCCATATACTCTATATGGTAACTACTAAACTTCACATCTGTAGAGCAAAGGCAGCCATAGACAATACCTAAACAAATGAATGTTGCTGTTTATTTACAAAACAAGTGGTCGGTTGACATACAAGTGTTTGCTAATACCTCATCTAGGATGACTAATAGAAAAAAGGTAAAATAATGTAATTTAAAAACTAATGTGGGGAAGACTTCTGGTCAAGATGGCAGAGAAGCTAAATGCTGTGCTCACCTCTTTTCATGACCACATCAAAAGTACAACTAAATTATAAAACAACCACTCTTGAGAACCACTGAAGACTAGATGAATAGAAATCCTATAACTAAGAATATAAAGAAACCACACTGAGACTGGTAGGAGTGGCGGAGAGGCAGAATGGGCTGATCCCACAGCCACGTGTTGTGGTTAAGAATTGGGAGGGATATCTCAGCTGTGGAGGTCCTTCCTGAGGAGCAAGAGGTTCCAGCTCCACAACAGGGGCCCAGCCCAGGGTTCTAGTGCTGAGAAGTCCTCATAATTTATGGCTGTGAAAACCAGCAGAGATTGTGGCTGAGTGAGACGGAAAGCTGCTGGAGAACCAGGCATTTCTCTTAAAGAAGCCATGCATGGGCCGATTCGCAGATGGACTCACTCAGTTTGAGCTCCAGTGTTGGGGAGGCAACTCAAAAACCACCAGGGATTTATGGGAAGAAACTGAACTGTCTGGCTTCAGGGTGAGGGCTGAAGGAGAAGCTGTCTCTCAGACATAAGAGCTGGCAGAAACAATTATTCCTTTGTTGAGCCCTCCCCTCACTCAGTCTGCATATTCAGGTAGTCACACACCAACTCTGAGTCTCCATCAACATGGCTAACACCGTTTGCCCAGCCCCAGTGATTCTCTGAGAACCCACCCAACCAATGTTCAAATACACCCAAGCAAACAACCTGTCATGGCTCATGCTGCAGGCATTCCTAAAAGCTCTCTAAAGTTCACAAACCCCAAACAAGAAGTTTCTGGCCTCAGTGTGCCCTGTACCTTTTGCTAAGCAACCCCAAGACTGGCACTAGCAGCAGTTAGCCTTGGTTCACAGCTTAACTTCTCCCAGGAACTTCCAAGCCCAGCTCAAGTGGTAACCATTTGCAGATCACTTTGTAGCTCATACCAAGTGGCCTTGGGCAGAGCATAGGAGGCAGCTGAACTTGGCCTGCACCAGAGCCCCTCTACAGAGGCCCCAGAATCTACACACCTGGTGACCAGCTTCAGGCCATACCAGAGCACCACTCAACCACCTCCAAAAATGACACACCCTAAAGGGAGACTAGGCAGTCCCCAGAGCCCTGCTAAAGTGACTCCTGCTCCATAGGATCAGCCCCTGCACTACAGCTCCTCCACTGAAGTCACAACCAGTCCACACAACCAATTTTCCTGAGGTCCAATTCTTCCCATTGATGTGCAAACAGCAACGAAAGCTCAACTATAACAGAAGGACACACACAACACACACAAGGAACGAACCTGGAGTACCTGGCTCAGGAGACCAGAAGACTGAACCACTGGCCCGAGGACACCTATTACATAAAGCCACTTTGTCAAGACTAGGAAACATAGCAGCCCTATGTAATACATAGAAACACAGGGAGGCAGCCAAAATGGGGAGACAAAGAAGCATGTCCCAAATGAAAGAACAGAACAGAGGTCCAGAAAATTTTACTTATTTTATATTAAGGAAATGGCATGCACCATTGTGGAGGTTGCCAAAGGTGCCAAATTTAAAATCTATAGTGTGGAGAGATCGGTCAAAGTGGCGTAGAATGTGGAGGCTGTGCACACCTCTTTTCATGACCACACCAGAATTATAATGAAACTACAGAGCAACCAGCACGCAAAGTCACCTGAGGTCTGGCTGAATAGAAGCCCTACAACTAGGGACAAAAATAACAGGCCACCTCAAATTGGTAGGAGGGGCAGAGATGCGAATCAGCCTGGTCCCACAACTTTGTGTGGCAATTGAGAATTGGGAGGGATATCTTGCTTGCAGAGCTTCCTCTTCCACCTGAGGAACAAGGGGTACCAGCGCCACACTGGGCTCCCCAGCCCAGAGTTCCAGTGCTGGGTAAAGAAGTTTCTGTAACCTCTGGCTGTGAAAACCAGCAGAGGTTCTAGTTGTGTAACTGAAGCCTTCAGGAGTCACAGACATTCCTTATAAAGGGCTCGCACACAAACTTACTCAGTGACAGACTCAATACTTCTGAGCTCCAGCACTGGGACAGCTGCTCAAAGAGCGCCAAAGACACATGGTGAAGTGCTGTGCTGTCAGGTTTCAGGGCAAGGGCTTGGGGCGGGCAGCTTTCTCTCTGACAGAAGTGCTGGCAATATCCATTGTTCCTTTGTTGAGCCATCCCCACTCCCAGCATGTGGACGCAGGTGGCCATAATATCTGAATCTCCATTAACCTGGATAATGCATGTTGTTCTGCCCAGGGGATTCCCTGAGACTCTGCCTGTCCCAACCTGTGGGCCCACCTAAGCCACTTCCAGTGGTTTATTCCATACAAATGGCCTGTCTCAGTTAATACTGCAGATTTCTTAAAATCTCTCAAAGGCTCACAAAACGCAAAGAAGCAGCATCTGGCCTCATCATGCCCAGTACCTCTAGCTGAGCAGTCCCAAGCCCTGCACTAGTGGCAGCTAGACTCGGTTTCTGGCTTGGCCTCTCAGGGCACTTACAAGCCCAGCATGAGAGGGAGACATCTGTGGATTGCTTGGTGACTTTTATCAGATGACTCCAGAAGTGCACAGGCTGCAGCTGAAGTTGGCTTGCAGCTAGACCCTTCCCAAGACTGGGGCACCTACTACATAAAGCCACTCTACTAAGACCAGGAGATTTAGGAGCCCTACCTAATACATAGAAAAAGACACAAGGAGGCAGCAAAAATTGGGAGACAAAGAAGCATGTCCCAAATGAAAAGAACAGAACAAAGCTCCAGAAAAAGAACTCGACAAAATGGAGACAAGCAATCTACCAAATGCAAAACTCAAAACACAGTTTATAAAGACGCTCAATAAACTTAGGGGAAGAGTAGATGAACTCAGTGAGAACTTTAACAAAGAGATAGAAAACATAAACATGGAGATGGAAAACATAAAAGGGAATCAGTCAGAAATGAAGAACACAATATCTGAAATGAAGAGTACATTAGGTATAGAGAGTGATGTCAAAAACATGGCAGAGTGAGAGACGTCCCCAGATCTCTCCCCTTGAAACAACAATAAGCTGAACATCTAAAACTCAACAAAAAACACCCAAACTGCACACTAGCATGTTTGAGCATAGGATCTGCGCATAGGAGCTACCACAGGTCAGAACCCCAGGTGTCGAGCAGTGGACTGGGAGAAAAAAAGAAGCTGCCTCTTGCAACCAGAGCTCCCTGGAGGAAGAGAGGGGAGGAGAGAAGTTGCGGTGAGTTCCCTGAACAGCCCTGCCTGAGAGAGCTGTGAGCTCCATGCAGCTGGCACAAGTGCCCAGTCATCAGGGCAGAAAGCAGAGAAGTGCGGACAGCAAAGAAGCTGGGACAGCAGAGAAACAACAGCTGCAGTCACAATACCGAGGTTGAGCCGCAGCTCCCATTCCCCAAAACAGAGGATCCCTTCACCCAGAAGTGGACACCGCAGAGCACCAGGGGAATCTAAGCAAATGCTACCGAAAAAATCGCTAACATTGACAGGGACTGAGACTGAAGGTAGCGAGCATGATTGAATGTCTAGAAGAAAAAAAAAAAAAGCATTATTAAAACTTTCTATAAAACAGGGACCCAAGAGGCTTAGATGACACCTACTGGAAACCAGAAGAAAAACGCCTTCATTTCAACAGGTGAAAGAGAGAGATTTGTATAATAAATCTTCTTTCTGGGGGAAAAAAAAGCAGAATATACTTCCATTAATGCCCAGGCAGAGAAATAGTACATTAAACACCATGAATAACCAAGGTGACAAGGCAACTTGGAAAGAGAGGGAAAAATCTCCAGAAAATAAGCTTAAAGATATTGAAATATGAGACTTAAATGACAGAGAATTCAGGATGGTACTTCTGAAAAACCTCAATGAGATACAAAACGATTCATATCAACAATTTCAGGAACTGAAAAAAAAAAACAACAAAATGAGCAGAATTAGCTCCTTAGCAAGAAGATCGAAACCCTCAAAAAGAACCAAAATGAAATTCTAGAGATAAAGAACACACTGCAAGAGTTGAAAACAGAAATAGTGAGCTTGAGAAATAGAGTCGACCAAATGGAGGAAAGGAGCAGTGATATCGAAGACAGAAACCTAGAAATAAATCAGAAGGAAAAAGAGAGAAACTGAAGAATGAAAAATAATGAAAGAGAACTACAAGAACTAGTTGATAAAATCAGAAGAGGAAACAAGAATAATGAGCATTCTCAATGGGGATGAAACGGAGCAGGGATTAGAAAGCATTTTCAGACAAATAGTGGATGAGAATTTCTCAAATCTAAGGAAAGAGCTGGAGCTTGGAATTCAAGAATTCAACAGACCACTCAATTATCTCAACAGAAAAAGGACTTCACCAAGACACATTGTATTAAAACTATCAAAAATCAACAACAAAGACAGAATTCTCAGGACAGCCAGGGAGAAGAAAATGGTAACTTATAAAGGAAAACTCATTAGATTATTGTCGAACTTCTTGGCACAAACCTTACAAGCCAGAAAGGAGTACAATCAAATATTCAACTATTAAATGAAAGGAACTACCAGCCAAAAATAATGTATCCAGCTAAGCTCTGCTTTAGATATGAAGGAGAAATAAAGACATTTCCAGACATACAAAAATTGAGAGAATTCTCCACTAAGAG
>NW_024345599.1:230429-254589 GCF_902729225.1 Pteropus medius
AAAAAAAAAGAAAGAAAGAAACACAAGGACAAGGAAGAAATGGAAACACCGAGCTACCAGAAAGATAAAATGGCTCTAAGAAGACCTCGTATTTCAATAATCACCCTAAATGTAAATGGACTGAACTCACCAATAAAAAGGCACCGAGTTACAGAATGGATGAAAAAAACAAAACCCAACCATATGCTGCCTCTAGGAGACACATCTCAGCTCCAAAGGCAAATATAGACTCAAAGCGAAAGGGTGGAAAATGATATTTCAAGCAAATGTTATTCGGAGAAAAGTGGGAGTAGCGGTACTAATATCAGATGAAATAGACTTCAAAATAAAAAAAGGTCAAGAAAAAAACTCAGGGACACTTCATAATGATAAAGAGAATCATGAACCAAGAAGATATAACACTTATTAATATTTATGCTCCCAATCAGAGGGCTCTGAAATACGTAAAGCAATTACTAACAGAACTGAAGGCAGAAACAGACTAAAACACCATCGTAATTGAGGACCTAAATACTCGACTGTCGGATATGGACGGATCATCCAAACAGAAAATCAATAAGGAAATAACATCCTTAAATGACACATTAGATCAGCTGGACATAATTGACATTTACAGAGCCTTCCATCCCAAAAGAGCTGCTTATACATTCTTCTATAGTGCACATGGAACATACTCAAGAATTGACCACATACTGGGACACAGAGATAGCCTCAACAAATATAAGAGTGATGAATCATACCACCATTTTCTCTGATTATAATGCTTTTTTAAATATATATATATATATATACCTTAAGCACCTAGTCTTCCTAGGTGGTCTCCCATCCAAGTATTAACCAGGCCTGACCCTGCTTTGCTCCCGAAATCAGATAGAATCAGGCGTCTTCATGATCATAATGCTTTAATTAGAAGATCAAATGTAAAAAGAAAGCAGAAAGAACCACAAATACATGGAGATTAAGCAGCATGTTACTGAAAAATGACTGGATCAGAGAGGAAATAAAAAGAGAGATTAAGAGATTCATAGAAACAAATCATAGTGATAGTACAATATATCAAAACTTTTGGGACATAGTAAAAGTGGTCATGAGAGGAAAATTCATATCATTACAGGCCTATCTCCAAAAACAAGAATGACGCCAAATAAACAACCTAACGCTTCATGTTAAAAAAGTAGAAAAGGAAGAACAAATGAAGCCTAAAGTCAGCAGAAGGAAAGAAACCATCAAAATTAGAGCAGAAACAAATGAAATTGAAAACAAAACAACAAAAAAAATATAGAAAAAAATAAATAAAACAAAGTGCTGGTTGTTTGAGAAGGTTAATAAAATTGACAAACCCCTGGCTAGACTCACTAAAGAAAAAAAGAAAAGGACACAAATAAACAAAATCAGGGATCAAAGAAGGGAAATGATGACAGACACCACAGAAGTACAGAGGATCATACAAGAATACCGTGAAAAAGCATATAACACCAAATTTAATAACCTGGAAGAAATGGGCCAGTACTTAGAAGGATAAAACCTTCCTAGACTGAATCAAGAAGAACTGGAAAATCTAAATAGACCGATCAGCAGTATGGAAATTGAAACAATCATCAAAAACCTACCAAAAAGTAAAAGTCCAGGACCTGATGGCTTCATCAGTGAATTCTACCAAACATTCAAAGAAGATTTAATACCTCTTCTCCTCAAACTCTTCCAAAAAGTGAGAGGAAGCAATAATTCCCAACTCATTTTATGAGGCCAATGTCACCCTGATATGAAAACCTGGTAAAGATAACACAAGAAAACTACAGACCAATATCTCTCATGAACATAGATGCAAAAATCCTAAATAAGATACTAGTGAACTAAATACAGCAACATATTCAAAAGATTATACACCATGATCAAGTGGGCTTCACCCCAGGGGTACAGGGATGGTTCAACATATGCAAATCAAATAATGTAATATACCACATAAACAAATTAAAAAATAAGAATCATAATCATATCAATAGATGCAGAAGAAGCCTTTGACAAGATACAGCACCCACTTATGATCAAAATACTTAACACCATTGGTATAGAAGGAAAGTACCTTAACTTAATAAAGGTCATATATGACAAACCCTTAGCCAACATTATACTTAATGGTGAAAAATTAAACACCATCCCTCTAAGATCAGGAACAAGGCAAGGCTGTCCACTATCGCCATTGTTATTCAATATAACATTGGAAGCCTGAGTGCAAACATGAAGAGAAAGAAATAAAAGGTATCTAAATAGGAAACAAAGAAGTCAAACTGTCACTGTTTGGGGATGACCCATGATTCTCTATATAGAAAACACTAAGGACTCCACAAGAACACTACTAGAAACAATATGCAAATACAGTAAAGTTCCAGGATACAAAAATCAATGTTCAAAAATCCATAGCGTTCCTATACTCTAATAAAGAAGCATCAGGAAAAGCAGTGGGAAAAATAATTTCTTTTGCAACAGCAGCAAAAAGAATAAAATACCTAGGAATAAATCTAATGAAACATGTGAAAGACCTGTATAATGAAAACTACATGACTCTATTAAAAGAAATTGAAGAAGATACAAAGAAATAGAAAGATATTCCATGTTCTTGGATTGGAAGAATCAACATAGTTAAAATAACCTTATTACCTAAAGCATTATATGAATTTAATGCAATTTCCATCAAAATCTCATCGGCATTTTTTAAAGAAATAGAACAAAAAATCATCGGTTTTGTATGGAAGTAGAAAAGACCCCTAATTGCCAAAGCCATCCTGAAAATAAAGAACGAAGCTGGGGGCATCACTCTTCCCAACTTCAAATTATACTACAAAGTGACAATAGTCAAGATGGCATGTAATTGGCAGAAAAACAGACACACAGATCAGTGGAGCAGAATTGAGATTCCAGAAGTAAACTCATGTTTATACGGGCAAATATTTTTCAAAAGAAGAGCCAAAAACATACAGTGGAGAAAGGAAAGCCTCTTCAATCAATGGTGCTGGGGAAACTGGAAAGCCACCTGCAAAAGAATGAAACTAGACTATTGTCTATCACCACACACCAAAATTAACTCAAAATAGATTAAGGACTTGAATATAAGACCTGAAACAATAAAACGAATAGAAGAAACATAGAAACTAAAGTCAAGGACCTTAGACTTAAAGATTTTATGAATTTGACCTCAAAGGCAAGGGAAGTTAAAGCAAAAATGAATGAATCAGACTACATCAAACTAAAAAAAGCTTCTTCCCAGCAAAAGAAACAGTCAACAAGGTAAAGAGATAACCATCCGAATGGGAAAAATATATTTACAACCAATGCCTCCAATAAGGGCCTAATATCCAAAACATACAAAGAACTCATACAACTTAGTAACAAAAAGCAAACAATCCAATTAAAACAATCCAATTAAAAAATGGGCTGAGGACCTGATCAGACACTTCTCCCAAAAAGACTTACAAATGGCCAGCAAACATATGAAAAGATGCTGAACATCGTTAGCTATTAGGGAAATGTAAATCAAAACCACAATGAAATACCATTTCACACTTGATAGAATAGCTGTTATCAGCAGAACAAGTAATGAGTGTTGGAGAGGATGTGGAGAAAAAGGAACCCTTATACACTGCTGGTGGGACTGCAAATTAGTACAGCCACTAAGGAAAACAGTATGGAAGTTAATAAAAAAAAAAACTAAGAATTCATCTACATTATGACACAGCAATTCCTGTACTTGGTATTTACCCCAAAGACTTGAAAACACTATCTGAAAAAATATTTGCGCACCGATGTTCATAGCAGCATTATTCACTGTGGCCAGGACATGGAAGACACCGAAGTGTCCTACAAAAGATGATTAGATAAAGAAGCGGTGGTACATACATACAATGCAATATTAGTCAGCCATAAGAAGAAATGAAATACTGCCATTTTTGCGACAACATGGATGGACCTTGAGATAGTCATTCTAAGTGACGTAAGCCAAAAATAAAAAGTTGAAAACCACATATCATTTATATGTGAGATATAAACCTAAAAGCAACAAACAAATAGGACAAAATACTAGTGTTTACCAGAAGGGAGAGGGGAGGGAGAGTTAGATGGGGTGAAAGGGGTCTAATATGTGGTGACTGAAAGAAATCTAACTATGGGCAGTGAACACACAAATGCAATATATATATACATATATATATATGTGTGTATATGTATATATATATACTCACATATATATATATGTATATATATGCACACATATATATATGTATATATATATATATATACACTCACATATATATGTGTGTATATATATATACATCATACCTTACTGTTATATATATATATATATGTGTGTATATATATATAACAGTAAGGTATGCATATATATACACATATATATATATATACATTACTTGTTCTGCTGATAACAGCTATTCTCTATATACAAACATATATATATATATACATATATATATACATATATATATGCATACCTTACTGTTAAGTTGTACACCTGAAACTTACTGGATTTCCTTAACCAATGTCACCATAATAAAAATATTTTTTTAAAAAAATCAGCATATATTAGATAAAATACAAAAAATAATAAATTCATGCATTATCATAATACTCATAACCCTTTTTAGTTTGATATACAGCCTTTCAGAGGCTTTACTGAGTGTAAATATTTCATATTTTTCAAAAATGGAATATACTATGTATACAGTCATGTAATTGGCTTTTCCACTTAAGAGTCTATGCTGAATTTATCCAAGCAAATAATTGTAAATGCCCATCAACATTTTCAAGAGCTGCATAATGTTTCAATGTGTAGACATATCCTAATTTGTTTAGTCAAGCGCCTATTTTGAGACATTTGGGTCATTCACCACTTTTCACTCTTCAAAACAGTGCGAAGCCTTGTACGATCCAATTATTTGACTATTACCTAAGGGTAAATCTCTACAAGTAGAATTACTAGGTCAGAGAGCATGCACATCTTGAAGGCCTCTAAACCATGTGACCAAATGAACCTTGTACCAATGTATGCTTCCACCAGCACAGTTTGAGAGTGCTCCTCCCCTCACACCCTCACCATACTCTGGAAAGAGGTGGATCTTCTCCAGTATGGATGACAACAGCCCCTCTTGATGGTACGTAAAGGTCCTGGCCCAACCAACCTTATAAAAGAAATCTGATAGTAGCACTAAAAATTATTCTTCCTTCTATTATAGTTTCTTATTTCAAGATAGGAACGAACATATTCACTTACATAGATACCAGAGCTAGCTAAGAAAGAGGATGTTTTCCTATCAAATACCCCCAGGACTCTAAAATAAAATTGTCCCTCTCTGTATGCCCCCAGAATAGATTCCAAGACTTCTTCATTCGAAGGGTTTTTCTTCTTCCCCTTACCATTGCCATGATCAGCAGTGAAATTTCACAGATTTTCATCATCTCGTATCTGGACTATGGTGGTAACTTCCTAACTGGTGTTCCAATTTCCAGTGGCCACTCCTGTCCCCTCTCCAACTCTGACCCATCCTGCACACAAATTGACCACATCGTTTTCCTTTCATCCTGTCATTCCTGTGGTCATGACAGGCTTTGGTGTCTTCCAGGGGTGGATGGAGTTATATGCAGAAACCTCAGTTTAGCAATCAGGGATCCTCTCCAGGAATGGGACTCACCCCAACTGCTGGACTGTATTTTCCATCACTCTCCTTCTTACACTTTGCACTCTAGGCAGGTCAACCTCCTCTCTGGAGCAGGATTCTCACTTCCATGCCTTTCTTCCCACCACTCTTTCTTCCTCCTATGCCCTCTGTCTTGTTTTTGTTTTTCCCATCTTTCAAACCCTGCTTATTTGAGTGTCCCTCCTCTGTAAAACTTTCTCTGAGCATTGTCACCTGCAGAAGCTCTTCTCCTGATGGGAAGGGTCTGGCCATAATCAGAGGCTCCTGGTATTGTTAGTATCTTTTTGTTTCCATACATCTTACTTTTTCAAATAGATCATAAACTCAAGAACATGATAAATTTCTTTTTGTTTGCTAGTTAAAACAAACAACTTTATTGATAAAACACAAATCTAAGATTAACAAATGTAAACCAATACAAAAGTGTAACTTATTCATGATTAGTTTACTGTCAGTTTAGGTAAAGAGTAAAATCATCTCAATCTAAGTAGCAGGATGGAATCAATAAGTGCTTTCATTGTACAAGCTCTAGTATTCATCTGACATCCTTAAAATGGTCCAGCTTAAAACTATCCATCATAACCAGCATTACTGTTGATGATTTGTGATATTCATTATTCCAAAATAGCAGCTTAAAGTATCTCTTTGCCATATAAGCACAGTGAAAAACAATTTACAAAATGCATTGTTCCCAAGGGCAAACTAAAAAAATACTTCAATATTCTTTGGGACCCCCAATTAGAGTTTAGTCAATACTTTTAGGACTTTTACTTTCACCACCAGATCATTGTGATTTGCTAATGCTTTGATTTTCTTAACACACACTCCAGATTCTTTGAATAAGAAAAAAAGTGAACTTCTGCTGAATTCTTTCCTGGATGATGCAAGCCCTTCATTTTTTATGTTGTCATTTATATTCTCAAATAGGGTTAGGATATTAAGAAGAATCTCTCTGTCCCATTCTTTATTAAAGAGGGAAATCAATTCTGATGGTACTTTACAACTGACCAACTCTCTTGTCATGGCAGGATTTTCAGTAAAGTTTATAATTAGTTTCATAATCTGAATCTTGGTGAAGTAATTTCCCAGGAATAACAAAGCAAAAAAGTCTGGAAAAGAATAGGAAAGCAAATGTTGGTAATGATTAGTCACAGTCATGTTGGTTAACAGTCTTAGTCCAGCCATCTGCACAGCTGAATCCAAGCGACAGATCATGGTATCATCACACACTTGACTGATATATGTTTTAATCTTGCCCTGATTTTCAGCATTTACACTCAAGTTATTAAGGGCATTGTAAGCCTTTTCCCTAATAATGGGATCTTTTGTTTTTATCAGTTTTGCAATAATTGGGAGACCACCCAATTCACGAATGGCATTTTGGTTAAATGAATATGCTGCATTGTTACCCAGAGTGACCAAGGCTACTTCTTGTATAAAAGGATCATTTGTTCTTTCCAGGATGTTAAGGACCTTTTGAAGGTCTGTAGCACCTAGAATATCATCAATTTTATAGGGAAAGTTAAACTTGCCCCTGCGAACAGGCCATGCTGTAGCTGGAGTCCTGGTGCTCTTAGCTCGGGTTCTTCCTTTGGACTTTCTACTTGCCCTGCTCCCAGCCCTAGCTCCACTCCTGGTGGGGTGGCAGCCTCCACCTCTGCCTCCTGGGCAGGGTAAACTCGGTGCAAGGGTCCTGGTCCCAGAGATGGTACCCAGCCTGGCCCCTTTGCCCGCCTTTGTGCTTGCCTGTTCCTTCAGAGTGCTGAAAAGAGCCTTGGCCTTGGCTTCTAGGCCACCTCCACTCTGGGCCCATGAGTGGGCCTCCACCTTTACATCTGGACCACTCTTGAGTTCCACAGCCACCTCAGTCCTGGCCTTTGAGTCACCCTGAAGTCTAGCAGCAGCCCCTACCCCAGCATTAGCTCCTTCCCCAGTCTGAACCCCAGTCTCTGAAATATCACTAGATTCTTCCTCATCATCCTCATCATCCTCATCCCAGATTTTCTCGCTCTCATCCCTTCTCCAAGCCAGTCTGTATACACAGTAGCAAGCACCAGCCCCGATCACCACACCAGCGGCCACACAGCCAGCTTCCCGAGTACGACCCATACTCTGAAGAATATCTGAGCTGAATTCTTAACCCAGGCAGAGAGGGCTTCCTCTGGCCCTGAAGAGTGATCCCACAAGGGTGGAGTCTTTAGCTATGGCTGGCAGGCTCTGTGACAGCTGCAGATACAGTGGGACCTAGGAAAGAAGGAAAGATTTAAGGCTTCAGTCTACTTTTGTGCCTTTGTATGCAGACAAACTAAACTACAGACCCGCAAACCAACAGAGACATGACAGGGACTCAGGGATAGATCACTGATTCCTTTCCTCCACAGGGAAGGTAATTTTGAAAAATTTCCCCACCTCCAGATTCTCCAACCTCATGTTCAACCACCTTATCCCAGTTCGTTCAGTTTAAGCTATCTAATCAGTTTCCTACTTCTCCTGTCCCTCCAGATGTCCTGGGGGCAGTGACACCTCCACATACACCCACACAGATCCAGGCAGTTTCTTTTTTTTTTCTTGCCTGGAAGAGCACTGTGTCCTGCAAAACTGCACACAAAAGAGGTGGGGAGAATCTCACTGGGAACTGGACACATGTCTCTCTCCTGAATCCCCGGCCCTAGTCCGGCATAGCCCAATTTTTTCCATCTTCTTATACTCTTCTCCTCAGTGCTGCATCTTTGAAATTCATTTTACCTCTCTCCCTCCTCCTTCCATCTCCTCCAATCTTCCACCACACCCCCGAAAATCACTTCCTCGGAGGTGACGCCACACCCACTTCTCTACGACAAAATCAGTGGTAGTAGATCGAGCGTCTAGAAGCCAGACAGGCGTAAAATGCAGAAAGGTCTGGAACGTCACCTTTGCCTCCGCCATCCCCACAACTTCAGAGGTACCAGGACATTTCTCCACCCATTTTACCAACTTCCAGTGTTCCGGAGGAATTTCCTTCCTCCCACATCTCCATTTCCGCCTCCACCAAACCTAAGGACTGACAATTGCAGGACAGAATGCTCGATGGATGGAACAATACCAACGACACTGTAACCCAAAGAGTAATTTGGAGCAAGGACCTCCCTACCCCGACCCAGGACTCTCATGACACCCTCCCCTTCCCAGCCACTTCTTTCTCTGTCTTGTACCTGCGGATAACTTTCTTTTCCAAGCTCTGAAATGGTGTAGAGAGGAGGGAAGGAGAGGGACGCGGAGGAGGTCCACAGGCCAACTCGAATTCGCAGTCTCCACCATTCTCCACCCCAGGGGTCTCCAAATAGTGCCAGCACCCTCACTCTGACCTACTTGTTTCTAGATAATATTCCTCTTCTTAGTGCACTCCGGTCGGTTTAGCCTTCAGGCGCAAGATCCACAGACACAGATCTGCGACTCCGCAGAGGCGGATGGCTGGACAGACAGAACAGCACTTCAGAGAGTCCCAATACCGGCTTTTCCGAATTCAAGGTCCTGGTGGTGAAACGGATTTTACCTTCTGGTCTCTCACCCTAGCCCCACTTCTCAGGACTCCGCGGACACTATCTCTCTTCCAACACTTGCGTTCACCGACCCCCTCCCCCAGCCCCTACTCCCGACACCCAGCGGTCAGCCATTTTCCCAGCAAAAACCACGCCCCTTTGAGACTACTGGAAAAAGTGGAGGCGGGGCGAGGGAGTATGGAAAACCCGAGGAAAGACCAAAAGATCTCTTCGATCCCTCTCCGCCGCGCAGTCCCACCCCCAATGACAACCATTTTTTCTGTAGGCGCTGTCACATCCTTTTCCCTACATAAAATATCAGGGAGATAGCTCGAGAGTCATTAATGGGCTCAAGTTAAGGCAAGGGTCCCGCCCTTCTGAGGGCCGTGGAGCAATGGCCCCTTTACACTGACATGCAGGGATTCTGAGCAGAGTCTTTATTCTTTTGCTCCTAGTGGTACAGCGCCTTATTGAAAGACACGCGGAATGACAGATGGTCAGACAGACGCACAGCCCCAACATTATGGCTTGGTAGATGGACCAGCACACAGGGCAGGAATCCTAATAAACTGCCCTTCCCAATTCAAGGCTCTGGATACCAAAGGTTTCTTCTCTCCTGGTCTGGAGTTTCCCCTGGAATACAGCCCCCAATGTCCACCATTTTCGTACTTGGAAGGGCAGGGGATAGTGCAAGGGTGTGGAGAAAGCAGGCCTTGTCCCTCTTCCGTCTCCACCCTCCGCTACCCGCACCGCAGGGATCCCTCAGGCAGTGCCCATCCACACACTGACCTGTTGGGATTCCGGCAGTTCCCTCCTTCTCCTTCCCTGGCCACAGGCCCGCCCGCCTTTGGGGCAATAGGCAGATGACAATCGGACCAAACCAAGACCAGGATTAGAAAGGCGACTGTACACGTAGGCTTCTGCTCACGTGAGGGCCACGTCACCCATGAGCTCAGGACCCCAATTACCACTCCCACCGGCAATGGATTGGAGCTGTCACACCCCTTTCCTTCCCTGCCACATCAGGTCCTGCCACTCATTTTCCTCTGCCAGTCCCAGAAATCTGGGCTAGCTTCTCGTGGTTGGAATTTGCCTTTCTTTAATTAATAGGAAAAAACTACATGTGCTCCTATGTCTATTGGTCTTTTCTTCTTGTTTAAGGAATAGTTTTTTCTCCTTATCCCTGTCCAACCTCTCTTCCTTCACCACCACCACCTTAGCCATGGAAGTCCAGCATTTCCCCTGTACCCCTATTCGAAATGGGAGAAAATATCTTAAAAAGGATACAGGTAGTGGGAGTGTCCTACTTAAACTTTTTTGTTCATTTTTTTTTTGAAATCAGTAGTGCATTACTTTTATATTGAGAAAATAGAATGATGTTATTTTCATTTGAGTAAAAAAGAATTTAAGTGGGGGAGAAAACTCCAAAGTCTCATTAATTTCATTATACTTATTTGTAAAGTCAGGAAAATTTTTCTACTGGTTATAGCCAAATAACAACTTTCAAAACATACTAACATGTTTTAATATTCATAACTGGAATTTTCACATGATTTATGAATTAGTACACAAAGATTACTAGCCATCTAATCTTGGCTATTTTATGCAATTACTTTTCTATTTTTATTATAATTTCTATTACTTTTTATATTTTTGGATCAATTTGCAACTTGATAAAACAAAAACAACACAATCCTGTCTTGTTTGATTTAAAAACAACAACAACAACAACAACATATTTTTATGGTCCCAAAGTCCTGGTTGACTGCTATGTGAATCTCTTGTTATTTGATGGCTGTTCTGAATACCTACCTCTGAATTAGATTCAGGTCTACTAAGGTGGAGGCAGCTTAGGGTGTGAGGAATTCAGAAGTGATCTCATCCTCCCTGTCTTATCAAGAGAGGAAGGAGGAAAGTGCTGCTCTCCCACCTCTCTCATATCACAGAGCTTCTCATCCCCTGCAGTCAGGCACCTGACTGTTGCTCACTGCAAAGGTATACATGGACAGGTGACCAAGGTGGTAAATGCTGCCTTTATTCAGGTGACCAATCTAAGTAAATATCTTTTGCTTCTTTCCTCCCTCCCTCCCTGAAATTCCCACCGAGTTAACTCAAGTATGCATAGAAAGGATTGCAACTGTGGGTTTCCATGAAGCCTGGAGAAATGATTGCTGGGGGAAGCACCCAGGTCTGCCTGCTCTGCCCTCATGCACTGTGCCTCAAATAACATTGCTCCTAACACTGTCTGGTGCTACTACCTGGCCTGAGAGGTGCAGCATCTTCTCACCTCTGACTTCCTTACCTCAGGACACCTAGGGAGAACCTGGCCTTGCTGCAGGGTTGTGGCCTGCAGCCCACAACCACTTTGGTACCCCCTCAACTCAGTCCTGGGGATGCCCGGGCCCAGGGAGCTCTCACCCTAACCATATTTGATTAACCTAGACTAGGCATTCTCAGCCACCTCTGCGGTCTACCTGAAATTGTGTCAAAGTTATGGATGTACATATGTTCATTATAGTGGGTAGAAGGGTCGTAGCTCTCATCAGATTCTCATAGGCATCTATGACTTAAAAAAAATAACCAAGAACTACTAGCCTAAGGGGAAAAAACAGATATATCCTCTCAATAGGAAACTCTCTCTCTCTCCGCCCCTTTGTTATACACACTCCTTATTTTTTTAAATGTGCAGAAATGTATAAAGTAGAACATGAAAGTGCTCTGAAATTCTTGTTCAACCACCAACTACTTTTAACAATTTCTGCTTCTTTTCATGCAAATACAAAAAAGTATATGTATGCATATGTGTCAAGTTCCAAATTGAACAATTTACAGAACAAAATAGTTAACATTTAGTAACATAAAATGCACTTTAACTTAAGAACTGACCTCTTTAAAATATGAGTCTTCCTGTCTGTGTCGACATTTATGATCTTCAATAAATTTCGTTTCTCCAGGTAGGTCATAGCAATTACTCATTAAGTTTATTCCTAGATATTTTGTTGTTTTGTTGCTTTGGAGGATGACATTTATTTTATGATTGTATTTTCTACCAGGTTATTGCTTGTTTAAGGAAAAATATTTATGATATTTTAGTGACCTTTCTTAATTTTTCTAATATTTTTTTTCGGTTGATACCTTTGATTTTCCTAAGTATGCATACATAATCATCTGCGAATGATTATTTTTATTTCTTTTTTCCCAATATTTGTGTATTCTATTCTTTCACTTTCTGGATGTACTGCACTGACCTCCAGAACTATGTTGAAAAATCGTGGTGATTGAGGGCCTCCTGATCTTGTTCTTGAAGTAAATGGGAACATTCTTAATATTTCACCAGTTAGTGTGATGTAGGGTGTTTGTTTCTGATATATTAATCTGCATTTGTGTGATTGGGGGACTTGTCTAAAAGCTGCACTTTCATAACCTTTTATGTAAGACTGCGAAAGATTCAGTTGTCCACATCATAATGTTAAGAGGTGGAAGAGACGAAGGAGGGTTGCTATAAGTACCATGCTTATTGTGAATACGTTGGTGAGTAAAAATAGACACTGACTGACTCTGCTCTCATAGTGGAAACAAGACCTTAATGAAATAATCACACATACATACAAACGGAGAAAAATACTGTGAAGGAAAGGAACACTGTTAATATAGTAAAAGAAGTGGCAGAGACTGGGGATCAGAGAAGGCTTCCTTGACGGGGGAGAGGGAGTGAAATTTTGAGCTGAGATAAAGGAAAGCAGTTGTCAACCAGGAAAAGAAGGGAGCAGAAAATAAAAATGTCTCAAATTCTCCACTCTTCTGATAACCACTGTGATAACCCATCTACCTCAATCCTAGAATATATATCACGAAATTCACTGCTAACTTTTCAAATAACTCTTTCCAGGTTTTGTTGTTTTATATATACAAGGGAAAACAATGTAAATATATTATATGTGAGTGTGTGTATACATATATCTTTTTTTTTACTTCATTAACTGGTTTATTATATTTATTAGGGTTCTTTAATGCAGAAAAGCATAAAAAGAAAACATGGCCAATAATACCCACTCCGAAACACCCTAAGTTAACACTGTGGGGGAGGAAAATTAATTTTCCTCCTACCGTTTTAAGTTCTGGATGACTTAATAACTAAATTAACATGAGACAGATTAATAGGAGACTATGACTAAACTTATTACATGTGTATGTAGGAGGGTTCTGTAAGAGTATGAAACTCTTGGACAGATCGAGCAGTTAATATGGCATCTTTAATTTTTTTTTTATTTTTCAATTACAGTTGACATTCAATATTATATTAAAGGTGTACAGTATAGTGGTTAGACATTTTTATAATTTACAAAGTGATCCTCTTGATAAGTCTAGTACCCCCTGGCACCATACATAGTTATTACAGTATTATTAACTATATTCCCAATGTTGTACTTTACATCCTCATGACTATTTTGTAACTACCAATTTTACTTCCTAATCCCTTCACCTCTTTCACCCAGCCTGTCAAGCCCCCTCCTTTCTGGAGACCATCAGTTTTTCTCTGTATCTAGGAGTCTGTTTCTGTTTTGTTTTGTTCTTTAGATTCCACATGTAAGTAAAATCATACGGCATTTGTCTTTCTCTGTCTGACTTACTCCACTCAGCAAAATACCTTCTAGGTTTATCCATGTTGTCACGAATGGTTAAGATTTAATTCTTTATTATGACTGAGTAATATTCCATTATATTATACGTACTACATCTTATTAATCAAATCTACATATATCTTTTTCAAATAATTTGGGATCATACTATGCATACCATTCTGCAAAATATTTTTGTCACCTAATATATGATGTAAATTGTTTCACCAGATAAAATACTATTCTGTAGTGTGGATTTACCAAAAATGTAACCAATATATTACTGATTGATATTTAACCTCTTCTTAATCTATGTCTATTACAAAAAATGCTACAGTGGAGACCTTTGTACACATATATTTTGGCAATTTTGGCATTATTTCCTTAGGATAAATTCCTAGAAGTAAAATCACTTGGTCAAAGTGGATGCTCATTTTATCCATGCTGTCAACATTTTACCTCTTAAATTTTGATATATATATCAAATATATATCAAAATTTATATATATATACATATATATGTGTATATATATATATATGTATATATATTCCATGTTGTGCTCCAAGAATTTTAAATTTCTTTAATTATAAGTGAAATTAAGCATCTTCTCATAGGTTTTTTTAATCATTTGTATTTCTCTTTCTACGAACTGCCTTTTCCCATTTTCCACTAGGATTTTTACCTTTTCCTTATTAATAAAAAGAACTTTCTGTAAATTAAGGAAGTGAGCTCTTTTACTGTCATAAGTGTTATAAATACTTTTCCAGTTTATAATTTTCTTTGGACTTATGCTATATAGAAATGTTTAATCTTTATGATATAAAAATTATCAATTCTTTATTTTGGGGGAGTTTTATGTCTTGCTTAGGAAAGCCTGTATTTTCTCTTAATTTTTATGTGTATTTTTAAATAAATTTTTGGTTTATATAGAGTGTGTGTGTGACATTGTTTTTATTATCAGTAAGGCACCAGCAGTTTTACCCACCATTGCTTTTGTACCATTTGTGTAAATGTCAATGTCGTGAAAGAAGTAAATAACATCTCAGTGTTATTATGAATATATCATTCCAGCTTTATTGAGCATATGGAATTACTTTTTCCAAAATAGTTAAGAAATTGTCCTAATGCCAATTATTAAATAATCTCACTTTAGCTCATTGATTTAAAATGCAAACCCTTATCATAGCTAAATATCCACACATATTTGGATCCAACTCTCTATTCTCTGTTGTGCACCTTTAATCTGTTATCTTTTATTTCTTTTTATGTTCCAAACTATTTTAATTATAATATCTTCATAATAGGTTTTAATATCTGGGAGGGTAAGCCCTCTCTAATTACTCTCTTTTTTCATAATTTCACAATCTGCCTATTTACATGTGTTTATTTAGAGATAAAATGTATTATTTTGTTAAATTCCCATAAAGTTTTTGTTTTTACTTTAATTTAGATTACATTTAATTTATAAGTTAATTGAGGAATAACTGGTATTTTTAAAGACTATCTTATCATCTCACACCAATTAGAATGACTATTATCAAAAAGACAAGAGAGAACAAGTATTGACAGTGATGTGGAGAAAAGGGAACCCTTGTGCACTATTGGTGGGTTTTAAATTGGTATCACCCACTATTGAAATAGAATGGAGGTTCCTCAAAAGATTAAAAATAGAACTACCATATGATCCAGAAATTCTACTTCTGGGTATACATCTGAAGGAAATGAAAACACTAATTCAGAAAGATACATGCACCCTCATGTTAACTGCAGCATTACTTACAATAGCCAAGACATGGAAACAACCTAAGTGTCTATCGAGAGATGAATAGATTCTAAAAATGTTTATATATATAAATATGTTTTATATAAAATGCTTATATAAATATATATTATATATAAAATGTTTATATATAATATATAACATTTATATATAATATATACACACATATATAATCAGAAATAGAGAGAGACTGGTCAAAGTGTAAAAACTTCCAGTTATAAGATGAATAAGTAGTTCTGGGGATCTAATGTACATAATGGTGGCTATAGTTAACAGTATTGTATTGAATACTTAAAAGTTGCTAAAAGAGTAGATCTTAAGTGTTGTCACCACAATAACTATAACAAAAATGTTAATTATGTGATATGATGGATGTGTTAACTAATCCTATTGCAATAATCATTTCATAATATACATGTGCATCAAATCATCACATTGTACACTTTAAATTTACACAATGTTATATGTCAATTATATCTCAGCAAAGCTGGAGAAAAATAGTATATTTCCATCCAAGAACCCATTTGTTTCTAGTTATTTGTCTTCATTAATTTTCTCCTCAGTATTTCTAAATTAAAAAAAAATAACTCCTCAGACATTGCCTGGAACACTGTAGGTTATCAATGCTTTTGTTGAATGAATAAATATGGCTTGCAGATTTTTTGTTAAATTAATACTTAACTAGCTTATCTCTTCCTATGGCTACTGTAGCAAATATTCTTTATATTAAATTTCCTGGTTTTTTTTGTTTTTATATATGAAAGTGATTGTTTTTTGCATATTGATTGTATAACTAGCTTCTATATGTGTTCTTAAAGTTTCTAATAGTTCTTGGTTGATTCTCTTAGATAACCTTGCCTCCTCCTTTCCAATATTAATACCACATTTCTTTCTCTTGGATAATTGCATTAAATAGTACCTTCAGAACAATGTTAAAAAATTATGGAAAAACTGGCATTCTTGTCTTTTTCCTGATTTTTATGGGAATGCTTCTAGTGTTTGTCCTTCAAACATGAAGAGCTTCTTGTTAGAAATTTATATATTTTTATACCATATTACGAAAGTATCCACCTATTCTTACTCCAATAAGTTGTATCTAGAATATTTCTTACTTCAAGTACTATGATTAAAATTTTGGCTTCATTTTTTTCTACGATTCTCTGTTACGTCCTTCCTTACATATAAGCTTCATTCTCAAGCTGGCCACTCTGATGGAACCAAAATAGCTGCAATAGTTCTGGGCTTACATCTTTAGCAGTCAGAGTCCCAGCAGGAAAAATAACCCAACTCAGCTTGTTTAAAAAACTTGAATATAGCGACTGCTCAAAAAGGTATAAGCAAGGTTGAGAGACCAAACAGAGGATTCTGAGGCACCCGAAGACTAGTAATAGCGGGAAGCTGTTACCCCAGGCCTAAAAAGTCAAAAGGAAGAAATAGTATTACTGGAGCCTGGTGAGAGCAGAGCCATGAAGGAGACAGAAGTTAAAGTCTTAGCCCATCACTGCCAATATTTTTATTTATATTTGTATTTTATTTATATTTATATTTATATTTATATTTATATTTATATTTATATTTATATTTATATTTATATTTATATTTATATTTATATTTATATTTATATTTATATTTATTTATTGTCAGTCATTGTCAATGAAACAGCCCAAATCATGGCTGTCCAAAGTTCTATCGGTACATTCCAAACTGGCCAAATCCAAAGAGACTCCAACCAGGGATACAATCCTCAATATCAGCCTCCCAGGGCAAAGAACAGGACAGAGGAGAACAGAGAGTTGATCAGGAGGTGGAGCAACATAAAGGATAACCAACACAGTGCTCACCTTTTGTCATTCAACAACCATTCGTGGCCTTTATTCCAATGAAGAAACTCTCATTTCCAACAGGAAGGCAGGGACAAAAAGTCCCATCGGCCACTGTACTGTCATGGAGAAATGCTAATTTATATTCTTCTTCTGAAACCTAATTTATAACAACCATCTCCAGTATTTTTCATATATCAGATAAAGGAAAGAAAAATTATAAATTATCAACAAAGATATACCTAGCTGCTACAGTTCCCCTCTGTGGCTGGTCATGAAGCCAAAGTCAATAATCATGACTTCATTCCTTCACCACCTATTTCATATTCCCTTCAGCTGATCAAAGTTTTTTCTCTGATGTAGTGACCCTAACCTTCAGTGCTGTATTTATTAGATTTCTGCACTTTCCCACTGACCAGGACATATGGGGAAATGAGTACTAAGAGGTGCCCCAGTGATTATCCCTGGGCTCCAAGTGTAATTCTCCTTGTTCTTACTGTATAACAACAACCCTATTTCCCCCCTTGGTAACAGGACTCAATCACTCCAGCTTTTACAGTAATCTCTTTCTCTGCCTGTCAGTTCAATAGCATGAGGAGACTAAAATGCAGTTTCCTATGGCTTTATTCCTTGGTGGAAGCATTTGTTACTTGGAAAAATAGAAACTTCAAACCTGCTGAGCCAAAAATTATGGAGACAAAAAAATTCTTTATCAGGTTAATTGGTATAATAATTATACCAATTAATTATACCTTCTCCATCCCTGCATTCCCAGACCTGTGTATCTTCACTATGAGGGAAATAGCACCATATTTTGGTCACTGGTTTCAAAGTAGCTATTGTTTTCTCATAGTATAGCACTCGCAACCTGAAACAGCTGATCCCATAACTAAGCCTTCAGTAAACATTTACTTTTCTATCAGGCAAGCTGCCTCTATATGATGGAGTAAGTAAAAAATACGGCTCCATTATTGTATTTCATCTACTATTAAGTGAGTTCCTTGGTCAGAGACAATGTTATGTAAGATATCCTGATAATAATCAAAGCATTCTGTAATTCAATAGATGGTGGCACTGACAGAATTATTACGAGCAAAGAAGGTAAATGTGTGCCTGGAATATATATTTATTTCCGTGAGGAAAAAATTCTGTTCTCACCATGACAAAATGTGTTCTATATAATAATCTTACCATCATGGGAATGATTGATACCTTCAGGGAAAAAAAGCCTTATTGAATTGAATGGTTCGTCATCATCTTATTTTGTTGTCAGGTAGGGTACTCAGCAGTGTTAATACAAGATCGGCCTTGGTGAGTGGAGTGTTGAGCCCATGCATAGCCTCCATAACATTGATGCCAACATAACAAAGATATTACAGAAAAAAATAGGAACTATTATTGCTATTCTATTATTTTACTACAGTGTTAAATTAAATTTACTAATATTTTGTTTTGGATTTTTGCATCTATATTTATGTTAGATTGATCTCTGATTTACTTTTTTTAGTTCTATTCTTATCTTGGTATAAATCTTATGAAAACTTATAGAATTAATTGGATATATTTACACTTTCCTATGCTCTAGAACACTTTAAATTATGTAAAAATTATTGATTCCTTGATGATTGTTGTGGTAGGAAGAATAATGACCCCTCAAAGAAGTCTACATATTGGAACCTGTGATTATGTCACCTTATATGGCAAAAGAGACTTTGCAATTGTGATTAAGTTAAGAATATTGAGATAGGGAGATTATCCCAGATTGGCCAGATGGGCTCAGTGTAACCACTAGGGTCCTTATAAGGGAAAGCAAGAAGCAGAAGAGTTAAAGATGTGACAATAGAATCAGAGGTTGGAGTAACATGGGTGATGGGCCAAGGAATGCAGGCAGCCTCTAAAAGCTAGAAAAGGCAAGGAAATGGATTCTCCACTAGAGCATTCAGAGGGAACACAGCTCTGTCAACCCATTTTAGATTCTGACTTCCAAAACTGTAAAACAATAAATTTATCTTGTTTTAAGCCATTGTGTTTATAGTAATTTGTTGCAGCAGCAATAGGAAACTAATACAATATTATTTGCTTTTTAAAAAAACAGAAAAGAAAGTATTTTATATTTAACCAGATATTCACAGTTTCTGTTGCTTCTTCTTCATTCCTGAATTCCAGATTCCTTCTGATATTATTTCTCTTTAACCGGAAGAACTTCCTTATCATTTCTTGGAAAGCATGTTTGCTGACAACAAATTCTCTTGGTTTTCCTTCATCTGAGAACATTTTTATTTCATCTGCATTCCTGAAGGGTATTTTTGCTGAATATAGAATATGGATTGCTATTCTTTTCTTTCAACATTTTAAAGATGTTGATCCACTGTCTTCTGGCCTTCATTGTTTGTGATAAGTAAACCACGGTTATTCTCCTATAGGTAATGTGTTGTTTTCCTCTAGCTACTTTCAAGGTTTTGGTTTTTTTTTCTTTACTTTTGGTTTCAGAAGTTTGATAAGCAGTAACTAGGTACGGTTTTCTTTGAGTTTATCATGTTTGATATTCATTGATCCACTTAAACCTGTAAACTTATAACTTTCAGTGTTATTTCTTCAAATATATATATATATATATATATATATATTCTTGATTTTATATATATATATTTTTTTCTTGATTATTTATTTATATATAAAAATATGTATATATTTTTTTTATATTCCAGGAGGAGCAAGCCAATAAGATCAGAAGCTGCCGCCCCTTCCAAGCACCATCTTATAGAGCAAGAGTGTCACTCAGGTAAAAGTAGGTCCCTCTTTTCAGTTCTGCTGCAGTTGTTTGGGGGATTTCCCAGGAGAAAAGGCAGGATAAGGATGAAGAATTCTGCAGCTCTGCCTAAGAAGACTGACCTAATTTGAAAAAGTAGAAGAAAATGGCATGCCTATAGGCACTGTTGAAAACAATGGAGATTTTGATGGAGAATAATTAAGAGAAGGCTAGTAGCATTAATATAAGAAAAATGTCAGAACAGTCACAAGTTTATTAGAGATAATCAGAAAAAGAGACAACCAATAAAAGCCTTCCTGGGATCATGTAAATTTGTGGAGATCAAGAAAACTGTGTATATGCTATGCCTCATCCATTTAAGAGTATCGGAAAAAGTCACGGAATAAATTTGAAGGGATTACCTCAAGCTATGTACAAACCCATAAACAAAGGACAAAAGCCTCACTGGCACAGGGAGCTTAAACACAGCCTCTGACCAAGCACTGACTGAATCATAAGCTACTCTGACCCAGGGGTGAATCCTAGAAAGCCAAGATTAAAAATAAAATCACAGTCACCCTTGGCAGTATGTAAGAATGTGTGAATGCCCAAGGCTATGCCCTTTCAGAAGCAATCAGAGAAGGAACCTCTAAGCTTCTAGTCCCTGGCTGAATGGGGGAGGAGCAAAATATGTAACTCACTGAAATGTGAGAGCAGCCTCCAAGCTATACACATATCCAATGGTAAGGGGTAAATATGTAATTGGCTAAGGACACTTAAGCATAACATTTGGCCAATAAGTGACTTATGCTAAGCCAGGAGCAAAACCTAGGTAGCCAGGCTGAAAGATAAAAACAAGAGGAAACGATATGAGCTGGAGCACCAGAGGTATAAACTATGGGGGGAAATATACTTCACGGAACTCATCCCACCACATCAACAAACAAATAATCAAGAAAATAACAACAATGACCACTGGGAAGAGGATCAGCATCCAAGATTGCTACAATATATTATCTAAAATGTCTAGCTCTCAACAAAAAAATTAAAATGCATGTAACTTTTTCTGATTTAAAAGGCAATTTCATAAAGCAAAATGAATAAACCAATTTTATGTACATACAATGTATAAAGATGTGATTTGTGTAATAGTAATGCAAAGGGGAGGAAATGGAGCTATTAGGAGCAAAGATTTGAAATTAAGTTGTTATTAAGCAGAACTTGATTTTTATAAGTTAAGTTGTTAACTGTAATCCCCAGGGCAACCACCAAGAAAATACATTTTAAGATTAGTAGAAGAAATTACAAGGGAATGAAAATGGTACACTAGGAAATATTTAACATAAAAGAAGGCAATAATGTTGGAATACAAGAACAAAAAGACATAAGACATATAGAAAACAAACAGCAAAATAGCAGATGTAAATCCTACCTTATCAGTGATTGCATATATATGAACTAAACACTCCATTTAAAGACAGAGATTGGCAGAATGAATTTTAAAAATATGATCCAACCATATGTTGTCTACAAAAGGCATTCGTATTCAAAGACACAAATAGGCTTAAAATAAAAGGATAAAAAAAGATATACCATGCAAACAGTAACCAAAAGGAACCTGGAATTGTTAAACTAATGTCAAAAAAATTAATCTTTGAGACAAGAATTGTTGTTAGAAACAAAGAAGAGCCATTTATAATGATGAAAGTTTCAATCCATCAAGAAGATATACAATTATAAACGTATATGCACCAAATGGTAAAACTCCAAAATACATGAAGCAAAAACAGACAGAACTGAAGGACGAACAAAAAAGTATAAAGGAAATAACAATAATATATAATATAAGCCAATTATTATGTCCCAAGTACTACTCTGAGTGTTTAATCTTTTAATCATCACAGCTATCCTATGAAATAGGTATTATTGATATTCCCATTCTAAATATGGGGAAAATAAGGCACAGAGAAATAAAGAAATTTGCCCAAGATCATACAGCTATTAAGCAACAAAAACAAAATTTGAAGCCAAGCTGTACAGTAGCAGAATCTGTGCTTTTTACTACTCTTTCTCTTTCTCATGGTTAAACCATGAATATTTACATAGACATAATATAAACAACAAATATCGATTTAATAAAATACAAAATATATTGGGAGAATGTGGGAGAACTCTAGTTGTATATGGAGTGAGAGGTAATTGAATCCTTCCATTGTAGGAAGTCATAACAGATGTACAAAAACTAAAAATCAAGAAATAAAAGCATAAATAGATTATCTAGAAATATATAGGTGGTACCATAAGAAAGATTTAAGAAGTTTGAAAGTGACTGTCTCTGAGGAGCAGAAATCTGGAGTGAAGAAGGATGAAGCAAAGTTCTGGTGGATTTTTGTTGCTGTTGCTGTAAGTCTGTTGGTACTAAGAAAATTACATTTTTAAGAAAACAGGTTCTGAAACTGAACATAGAATACGACTCCAATTCTGTGTAAAGAATGTTCAAAAACTTGAGGACAGTTATGGACTGAGTGTGTGCCCCCAAAATGTATGTTGAAACCTTTATCCACCATATATGCCTGTATTTGCAGATGGGGCTTCAAAGGAAGTAATGAAGGCTAAATGATGTCATAAGGGTGGATGCCTGATCTAATAGGATTATGTCCTTATAAGAAAAGACACAAGAAAGCTCACTCACTCTTTCTCCATGTGCACACACCAAGGAAAGACCATGTGAGGCCATAGAAGGGAGCTATCACAGAAACCAAATTTATTGACACCTAATCTTAGACTTTCCAGTTTCCAGAACAGTGAGAAAATAAATTTCTGTTCTTTAAGCCACACAGTCTGTGGCATTTTGTTCTAGAGCCCAAGCAGATTAATACACCATGCTAAATGAAATATGCTAGTCACAAAAGGACAAATATTGTATAATTCCACTTATATGAGGTACCAAGAGTCATAAATTCATAGAAACAGAAAGTAGAATGGTGGTTGCCAGGGACTGAGGGGAGGGAATACTAGGCAGTTACTGTTTAGGTACAAAATTTCAGTTTGAGAAGATTGAAATAGTTCTGGAGATGGATAGTAGTGATGAACAATTTGAATCTACTTAATGTCAATGAACTTTACATTTAAAAATGGTGAAGATGGTAAATGTTTTGTGTACTTGACTACAATTATTTTTAAAGGGAGGGGAGAATGCACAAAGATATGTGTTGTAATATTGATGGTAGGCTGTACCCTTCATTTCAGTTCTGTACTCCTCCCTGCCAAAGTCCTAAACATTGAGCTTCTTCAACATTCTGTCCTCAATGTTTCAATCTGTATCCCTTGCTGGGGCTGTGTGACTCACTCTCTGGTTTCAGTTATCAACTATAATACATAGCTTTAGTCAAACCTTTCTTCTGAGCTCTAGATCCATACTTTTTCAAAAGGACACTGAGCATCTCCTCTTGGAAGTCCCACAGACACCTCAAATTCAAAGAATTCAAACCAGATTCATTTTCTTCCCCTTCCAAATCTGCTCCTTCATGTTTGAAATATAGAAGAGGGAAGAGAAATGCTAATACCCTTCCTCTTTCACTCCTTACTTTAGATTGTACTCTTTCCCCTACACTACACTGCCTTCAGGGCCCATCAATTCGTTGTTTCCCAGAAATGGGCCTTTTTGCCCAAGAAGAGGGACTGCATTTGCATCTTCGAAAACTGATATTAAATTATTCCTTATATATGCATGACTCTGCAAGGCAATTGTACCCAAAACCTTAAACCAACCCCTGAGAACTGAGTCTGCTACAATATTAGAATCTGGGGATCTGGGGCCACAGTCAGACCCAGAACTAGCTATAAGACCAATTAACTCTCCAAAACATTTAGGAATGTTATCTACTTCTATCCTAGCCTCAGTACTGTCCTTGGAACTGGGTATGAGGTCCCTCCTAAACCCCATGCTTTGAAAGGTCCTGCATATC
>NW_024345599.1:255274-321541 GCF_902729225.1 Pteropus medius
AGGCAGGCAGACAGATGTAACGTGTATAAAGCATTGTCACAGATTGGATTCCTCAGAAAGCAGATTCTGGGACAAGATTAAGAGTATAGGAGGTTTATTAGGGAGTATTCTTGGGATCAATACTTATGGAAAGAAAGGGAAAAAAGAAGTAGGAATGAAAAGAGAGAGAAATCAAATTTCAGTGCACTATCAATGGAATGCCTCAGCATAACTTGTAGGGAATTCTGAAGATAGGATAAAACTTCAAAGCTAACTCAAGTAGGGGCAAGAGGGCCAGGCAGTTATACACAACATTGGACTGGAGTTACTACACATTCTGATACCCACATACCAAGCTCACTGGTCTGTGAACAATGCTTGGGTTTTCATTATGAGTCAGTTTGCCAAAAGAGATCACCCATAAGGCCACAGATGTAAGGTGAATAAAAAGTGCTAGTGCTACAATGGTGGATATTGTGGAGGATCTGCTCTAGCCAGTTGTGTAGATGCTTGTGCCCTTCAGTCCTGCTTGTGCCTGATCCTGTGAGTAGAACTTCCATCTTGTTGTTAAGCCTGCCCACTCTTATACCTTGATGGATCTAACAGAATTCATGTCACAATGGGCAGTTCTGAATGCATGGTCACTTGATGTTTTATGACCATGCATTCCATCTCTACCAGAATACAGTAGCATATCAGGAGTCATTTTTAAAAGGTATATAATTCTCCACTGTATGTGACATAGCTTTGCTCCAGAAACTTAAGTTCTGGACTAAATTGTGACTTTCTCATTGGGGCTTACCAAAAACTCGACATGGCATCTTTTGCCAGCACAATACCTCTAATACCTTAGAGTCTATTTATTGTATGGGCCAAGTGGCAAGACTGCTTGAAACCATAGCCTAGGGCCTTTTCTTGCTCTAGGTCCTACTCAAAGCTGACAGCTTTTTGAGTTACCCAGTATGGGTTGAAACAGTAATTCCAGATGTGAAATGTATTGCTCCCAGAACTCAATGAAGCCAACCAAATGTTGAGCTTCTTTCTTAGTGGGAAAGATGAAAAAAATGTAATAATCTTCCTTTTACTTTGGAGGGAATCCCTTGGCATGCTCCAGATCATTCAACCCCTTAAAACTGGACTTAATGTAGCCAGCCCCTGGATCTTTGTAGGGTTTATCTCCCATCCTCTGGAGTGCATATGTCTTACCAAAGCCTCTAATGTGCTAGCAACTTTTTATTCATCTTGGTCCAATTAGCATGATGTAATCAACATAGCAGAATAGTATTATATTCAGATGATCCAGATCTCTTCAGACTATATTATGACAGAGGGCAGGAGAGTTAGTAGAGCCTTGAGAAAAAACGATAAATGTACACTATGTAAATGTGAACCTTTAAAATATTCTATTCTGATAGGGATAGAAAAAACACATTTTCCAAATCAATAGCTGATTACTAGGTACATAAGGCCATGTCATTCTTCTCTAGCAAAGATAGTGTATGTGACATGGCAACTACACTTATGTCACTATTTGGTTGAGTTTGCAGTAGTCTACTGTCATCTACCAGGCTGTCTACATTTTGCAGGGGCCCAAACTGGTGCATTAAATGGAGATATGATGAGGACCACATCCTAGCATTCTTTAGGTCTTTAACGATGGCACTAAATTCTGTCATCATCCCTAACATGCTATTATGTTTTCATTTATTATCCTGGCCAAGGAAGGGGAGGGTGGTTTCAGAAGCTTCCACTTGCCTTTCTTATTTACAAATAGCTCTGATTCCACAGGCCAAGGAACCAATATGGGGCTTGTACCAACCATCAAAATGTCTTTTCACATTATATATTCAGAGATCAGTGGAAAATAACCACTGAATGGTTCTGTAGACGCAGCGGAGCCACCGTGAACTCAACATAGACCAGGAGCCTATTTAATATTGGGCTCTCATCTGCCCCTATTCTAACAAGGGGGACGTGATGACATTTTAAGTCTTTAGGTATCAACATCAACTCATAACTGGTGTCCATCAACCCTCAAGATGTTTGTGTATTCCTCTTTCCCCAGCACACAGTTACTCAAGTAAATAGAAAGACTGGAGGAATCATTACTATGATTGTGTTGTAAGATTCTTCTTCCTGGGCACCCGGCCTCTCTTCTTCAAACAGTAAACTCTGGGTCAAAAATTGACTTAGGGTCAAAAGATGAGTAAGGGATTATGATTTTTTTTTGAGGCACCTTCCCTCAGACTCCTGACCATTTTTTATTTCTTTTGATTGTACGGATTCAGTACAGATTGTTGGCTGCCAGTTTTCGCTATGGCACTGTGTTATATTGACTACCTATGTTCGATTAACTACCTCTTAACCATCTATTCACCAGGGGCACTGTGTTCTATTAACCATCTCTACAGCTCTCTGAGGTCAGGCCTCCCTGTAGTGCATTATGGTATTCATATTCACCTGACTTCTGTCAGTTAAGTGCAGTCATCGGGCCTCTATTGTTTCAGAGCCATCACTGTTTCTATCAGTGATTCACATCCTGTAACGTTCTCTTCTAATCTGAGCCCTGGCCTGTAAAAGCTAGCTACCACTGAACTTCTTAGTGATGCTAGTGTCCCTCTCACCAGTGCATTCCTTATAGCTTTAGCAAATGGTATGCCCTTTGGGTCTTCCTGAAGAATATAGTCATCTGAAGGGTTTTCTGGCATATATTATAAATTTATTTTATCATTCCCACTTTTGTGAGTCTTTAATTCCTTCTACCACCATCTGCTATGGCAGCTTCAGCATTTATACCTCACTCAGGGTGGGCCATAGTTTTTTTCCATACTTAGAGGAGTCGTTCTAGTAGTGAGTTCACATGATTTCCTGGGGTCTTTCCCAGGGTGCTAAACCCTGTATCTTAAAAGAGAACTCTCAAATCAATTAATTCTACTTTATTTAATTTTATATTCTAGCTCCCCTGATCAAGGCCCTCAGAATTCAGTCCTATGCTTACTCCTTCAGCACCTGCTAGTACATGCTGGCTAGGTCCTACAGATCTTTCTTGGAGTATTCCCTTTCTTTCTTTCTCAGGCCTAGCACATCCCCAGCGAGGACATAACCCTAGATAAAGGCCCAATGGCCAGAATGGGAGGTGGGGATAGATTCTGAGGGAAACATACATTATCTTACAGAAGGGTTCTGCATGTTCAAGCAAGGTGAGGCGCCAGCCCTTCATAGAAAAGAGTGGGATACCACTTCTGAATGCTCAAGGGGTTCAGGGAAACCTGAGGATACGAGATTTTTAGGGATATCAATCACGATGTCCTCATCCCATGTGTCAAGGTCCCATTCCTCCCTAAATAGACAAATAAACTTGTCTTAGTTGGGATTTTAGCTTTCTTTGAAGCTTGCTTCCAATAAGTCCTGGGCCTGGTCCTCAGATTTCTCTACCCTCTGCCTATGAATGAAGCCCTCTGGCATTCTCACATAGTTTTTAATTGTTGGTTGATTTAATTCAGCTTTTTTTAATTTTTTTCTAGAGGTCAATCAATCTTAGCAATAGCAACCTGATTTTCTGGCCTTCCTTTTATTTATTTCCCACAGGTCTGCTACATGGCACCAGTTAATGCATTCCCTTCCATCAGTGTCATCCCAGTTTACCATCGGTGAAAGCTATAGCAATTCCTCTGCCACCTTTTCCAGGTGCCTATCTATTCCACCTACCACCAGTGATGGGGTCTTCATTGCCAGCTGGGCAGCAGGTGATCCATCTCCAAAATGTCATCACAATGTATGCTTTCCTGAACTGCTTTTCATACTAACTGTTGTAGGCTGGCTTCCTGGAGAGCAGAGTCAGAGACAGAGTTCAACATGAAGGGCTTTCATTAGGGAATGCTCTTGGAATCAAAACCTGCAGAAGGGAAAAGAAGGAAGCAGGATTGGACAGAGGGAGAAATTAAGGTATCCCATTTGGGGCAAAAAGGCCATGTCGATTTGTCATTTCATGTGAAGTACCTCAGGAATGAGGTATAATCTTGGAGGAAGTGGTTCTCCTGCAGAGGCAATTCCTGAAGAGGGCTGACAGCTGAGGTCTATCTGCTGGCAGCATTCCTAGCAACTGAAATAACAAGCTCTTTATTCCCGAGGGAGGATTAAGGCAGCAGATTGCACAATCCACCACAAGTGTGATATCATTTTTTTCCATTAGAAAGTTGGTGGCCATTGGATGCTAGAATTGAGGACAGTTTTCCATTTTTTTTTTCTTTTGAAGCTCCTTTATATGTGACTGCAGTGGTTTTTCTTAGAGGGTGGGCCAACATCAGTACAAGCATAGTGCTCTGTTCTAGATGTAGGTTAGTTCTCCATGAGTGAGGAGTATTCTTCGATTTGCTTTTTGAAAAAAAAGAGTTTGTTTAGAGGCATTTGGACTTTTTCCTTTACCTTGTTACTTAGCTAAAGCATTTACAAGATAATTGACGAGAGTTAGGAGTCTAAGCCTTTAAAGAACAGAACATTTGACTGCAGTTTTACTTTTAAAACGATTGATAAGATTTAAATTTTCAAATATTTATACTTCCATTTACAGCTTAATTTAAATGTTTATTTAAATTTTTAATTTATACCTTCCAAATATTTAGACATAAATATGTGAGCCTCCATTTATATTTTTCTCTAGATCTCTGAAATGCTATTGACAGGCCTGCTTAACCTAAATCCATCCATTCCTTTTGGTAAAATATGCAAAAAAATCCTGGTTTGTTATATAGAAGTCAGAAAATACAGATGACTTAAAAATGGATAAAATCACCCATTAAGCTAACATCCATAAGAAGCTATTAACATTTTCAGAATATACATCAGAGTTTTTACAGAGATAATTTAAATATATGCTTTTCTTCATTTAAAAAGTATATGTGCTTTTGTAGCCTATTTTCCCCACTTAAGATTCTATGCTGAATTTTCTCCAAGTAAATAATTATAAATGCCCATCAACATTTTCAAGAGCTGCATAATGTTTCAATGTGTAGACATATCCTAATTTGTTTAGTCAAGCGCCTATTTTGAGACATTTGGGTCATTCACCACTTTTCACTCTTTAAAACAGTGCGAAGCCTTGTACGATCCAATTATTTGACTATTACCTAAGGGTAAATCTCTACAAGTAGAATTACTAGGTCAGAGAGCATGCACATCTTGAAGGCCTCTAAACCATGTGACCAAATGAACCTTGTACCAATGTATGCTTCCACCAGCACAGTTTGAGAGTGCTCCTCCCCTCACACCCTCACCATACTCTGGAAAGAGGTGGATCTTCTCCAGTATGGATGACAACAGCCCCTCTTGATGGTACGTAAAGGTCCTGGCCCAACCAACCTTATAAAAGAAATCTGATAGTAGCACTAAAAATTATTCTTCCTTCTATTATAGTTTCTTATTTCAAGATAGGAATGAACATATTCACTTACATAGATACCAGAGCTAGCCAAGAAAGAGGATGTTTTCCTATCAAATACCCCCAGGACTCTAAAATAAAATTGTCCCTCTCTGTATGCCCCCAGAATAGATTCCAAGACTTCTTCATTCGAAGGGTTTTTCTTCTTCCCCTTACCATTGCCATGATCAGCAGTGAAATTTCACAGATTTTCATCATCTCGTATCTGGACTATGGTGGTAACTTCCTAACTGGTGTTCCAATTTCCAGTGGCCACTCCTGTCCCCTCTCCAACTCTGACCCATCCTGCACACAAATTGACCACATCGTTTTCCTTTCATCCTGTCATTCC
The DNA here is from genome assembly GCF_902729225.1 of Pteropus medius. Taxonomy (NCBI): domain Eukaryota; kingdom Metazoa; phylum Chordata; class Mammalia; order Chiroptera; family Pteropodidae; genus Pteropus; species Pteropus medius. The sequence goes on from NW_024345599.1 coordinate 261,022, forward strand.
TGTGGTCATGACAGGCTTTGGTGTCTTCCAGGGGTGGATGGAGTAATATGCAGAAACCTCAGTTTAGCAATCAGGGATCCTCTCCAGGAATGGGACTCACCCCAACTGCTGGACTGTATTTTCCATCACTCTCCTTCTTACACTTTGCACTCTAGGCAGGTCGACCTCCTCTCTGGAGCAGGATTCTCACTTCCATGCCTTTCTTCCCACCACTCTTTCTTCCTCCTATGCCCTCTGTTTTGTTTTTATCCCATCCTTCAAACCCAGCTTATTTGAGTGTCCCTCCTCTGTAAAACTTTCTCTGAGCATTGTCACCTGCAGAAGCTCTTCCCCTGATGGGGTCTGGCCATGATCAGAGGCTCCTGGTATTGTTAGTATCTTTTTGTTTCCATACATCTTGTCATTCCAAATAGATCACAGACTCAAGGACAAAGATGTGTCTTTTTTTTTCTGCTTAAAACACAACTTTATTGATGACAAAAATAAAATCTCAAATGTATAAACATAAGTCCACACAAAGGACCAAAGATTACCTTAATTATGAAGAATCAGTTTAGTGTCTGCTCATGAAGCATACTAAAAATATCTCAACCCAGACAAGGTAAAAATCAACACATGTAATTTCAGTACAAGTTTGAATTCATTTGGTGTTCATAAAATAGTCCAGCTCTCAACCAACAGAAGTAACATCAGTCTCAAAGTTATAATACAATTTACAGAGTGTATTACCTCTAGGTTGCAAAACCAAAACATTACTCAGCTTTGTTTGGAAACATACAACTAATCAGAGTTTACTTAATAATAACTCAACTCTTTCTTTCACCTCAGGGTCATTGTATTCTGCTGCTAAGACTCGAAGTTTCTTGGCACATGCTTTAGGTCGTTGGAATATGAAATAAAGGGAATTTTTACTGAACTTATCCTGGGTAAATACTTTTGCTCTTCTTTTAAAATGGTAATTTATATTTTCAAATAATGAAAGAGCATTAAGAATATTCTCTTTTGTCTCTTTCTTGCTAAAGATATTAATCAGTGATGTTGGTGCATTAGCTATGAGCAAGTCTTTTGTCATAGAGGGATTTTTAGAGAAATTCAAAAGCATTCCCAAAATATGGTCTTTAGTTTCTCCACTTCCCACAGTTAACAAACGAAGAAATTCTGAAATATAATTTGTAACCATATGCTGATATTCACTAATAATAGTTAAGTGCTTTATCAATCTTAGTCCAGCCAGCTGTACATTTGAATTCAGAGGATAGGTGACAGTGTCTTCACATACTTGGTTTAAGTATGTTTTAACCTTCCTATGATTTTCAGCAGCCACTGAGATGTTATTTAGTGCATTTAAAGCCTTCTGCCTAACACTGGGGTGGGGATTATTGAGCAAGCTTTCAATAATTGAGATTCTACCTGCATTGCGAATGACTTCGTGGGAAAATGAATAATCAGGACTGTTATATAGCGCATTATTGGCTATTTCATGAATAGAAGGATCTTCAGTCATCTCAATCATGCAAATGAGTTTCTCAAGCTCTCGTGGATCCATATTAGCTTTGCGTTTACAATGGCAGGACCAGGGCTGAGTTTTCTCCTCAGACCTGATCTGCTTTCTGAGCTCATCTTCAGGTAGTAAGCAGGACTCATTTTGGTATGGAAATTTCATTTCCGTCCAGATCATGGCTCCCGCCCATGACCCCATTCCTGCCCCAGGAACCATGGATGGATATGTGCCTCTTGACTCAGATGACTTTTTGGTTTTAATCTTAGGTGCAGATTTGTCTTCACTTCTGTTTTCATTAGCATCCCAGAAATAAGACTGTACATCGACTCCGTCAGCAGCCTCAAGTTTATCCTTGGTGCTGGCCTTGTCTCCAGCCCCACACTCAAAACTGACATTTTTCTCACTCTTGGATCTGTATTCGTTACTGTTCTCACTTTCAGCCCAAAACAAGGACCTTAAACTGATCTCTTCAATATCAGGGCTGGACACTCTACTCAGCTCATACTCATCTATATCTTCAGCCGAAGTCCAGGACCCCATGCCAGGGTCTTCCCCTGCCCCAAGTCTAGACCCTGTAGTGGTTGCATCTCCATCCCAGAGCCAAGATTCTTTCCTGGCCTCAGCTCCAGCCTCAGCCCCCACACAGGAATCCACATAAGCCTTCTCTTCAGATCTGATCCAGGATCCAATTATGGTCTTGTCCTCAGCCCCAAAACTGGAACTAATGATGCCCTCTTCCTCAGCCCCTGATCTGGATTCAATACTGGGTTCATTTTTAGCTCCAGGCTTGGACACAATACCAGCTTCTTCCCTTCTCCAGAACCAGTACTCTGTATTAGTCTCACTCTCAACTCCAAACCAGTATCCTTCATTGGCCTCCATCCCAGCACTGACCTGGGACCTTCCACTGGCCTGGTCCTGAGTCCTAGCCCAAGACCCTCCTCTTGCTTGGTTCTCAGGCACCAGCCTAGGCCCAGCCCAGGATTTTCCACTCGCTTGATCTCCAGCACCAGCCCGAGAGCTTCTTCCACTGGCCTGATCCTCAAATCCAAATTTGGAACAACTACCTGCCTGATCCTCAGTCTCAACCCAGGACCTTCCACTGGCCTGACACCCAGTGCTAGCCCAGGACCCACCACTGAACTGATCTGTGGACTCTGGACTATACCCTCCAATGGCCTGGCTACCAACCCCACCCCAAAACACTCTTGCATTGGCCTGACTTCCATTGCAAGCACAGAACCATACATTGGACTGATCTTCAGGCCCCAGCACGGACCCTCCACTGGCCTGGTCCTCAGTGCTAGCCCAAGAATCTCCAATGGATTGGTCTCTGGGCCCTAGCCTAGACTCTCCACCAGCCTGCCCCTTATTGTCAAGCCAGGATCCTCTTCTACTGGCCTGATCCTCAAATCTAGGCTTTGCCTTACCACCAGCCTGATCTCCAGGTCCAACCCAAGACCCTCCTTTGGTCTTGTCCATAGTTTCAACCAAGAATCCTCCACTGGCTTGGTCTCCAAAGTCAGGCCAGGATCTGTCACTAGACTGGTCCTCAGGCCCCAACCTGGATCCTCCACCAGCCTGACTACCCACCCCAGCCAAAGACCCTTCTTCACTGACCTGATCCTCCGATATAGACTTGGACCCACCACCAGACTGATCACCAGTCCCAAGCCAGGACCCCTCAATAACCTGGTCCACAGCCCCAACCAAGAATCTTCCACTGGCCTGGTTCCCAGCCCTAGCCCAAGACCCACCACTGGACTTGTCCACAGACCCCAGCCCAGACATTCCATTTGCTTGGTCTGTAGTGTCAGCCCAGGATCTTCCACTAGACTGGTCCTCAGAACCCAGCCTAGACCCTCCACTACCTTGGCCACCAGCTCCAGCCCAGGACACATTTTCATTGGCCTGATGATCAAATCTAGGATTGGATCCATCACCAAGTGAATCTTCAGTCCCAAACCAGGACTCTCCACTAGCCTGATCCAGAGCCGCAGCCCAGTACTCAGTACTAGCTTCATTCCCAACGTTAGCCTCAGTCCAGGACCCTCCATTAGTCTGATTACCAGCCACATCTAGAGATCTTCCACTGATCTTTTCTTCAGCCTCAGTCCAGCACCCTTCATTGGTGTGGCTCTCAGCCACAGTCCAGGACCCTACAATGACCTCTTTCTCAGCCCAGGACACTCCACTGGTCTGACCCCCAGACCAGAAACCCTCACTGGCCTGATCTCCAGTCCAGAGTTCCCCAATAGCCTGGTTCCCAGTGCCAGCCCAAGACGCCCCACTGACCTGGTTTTCAGCCCCAGTCCAGGACCCTCCACTGGCCTTGTCCTCAGCCCAGAGCTCTGCACTGGCCTGGTCCCCAGCTCCAGCCCAGGATCCAATATCAACTTCATTCTCTGCCCCAGGCCAGGATCTAATACCAGACTTATCACTAGGCCCACTCCAGGACTCAATACTGGCTTCAATCTCATCCTCAGCCCAGGACATGCTATTCTCCCAGTATCCATCTCTGGCCTGAAACCTAAATTTGATCCATCGCTCAGAAGCAATCCAATCTTCAAAACCAATTCCCCTCCAGTGATAGTCAGGAACCTCAGGCTGAGTCTTTCCACAGGCCTGAGTGCCTTCCCCAACCTCACTCTCAGAAGTGGGAATGACCTTAGTTTTGAGATTTTCACAGACATCAACTTTCTCTGTGGCTTCCACCTCAGACTTGGGTACAGCCTTGTCTGTTGCACCAAACAAGGTCTTACTCTGGGAATGGGCCATGGACCGAAGCTGGCAAAAGCCCATTTTATCTATCCTTGCCTCTACCTTAGACTCAGCATTGGGATTGCCCCTGACCTTACTCCTGGCACCAAGTAAGGTCTCACTCTGAGAACTGTCCAAAACCTGGGGCTGAGCAGAGCCTGTTGTATCTGCTCCAGCCTCTGACTTGGACACAGCATTGGGATTGTCTCCTGACCTTCCTGGCACCAAGCAAGGTCACCTTGGGAATCAGACAGCCTGGGGCTGAGCAGAGCCTTTTGCATCTGCCCTGCCTTCTGCCTTACACACAGCATTGGGATTGTCTCTGACCTTATTCCTGGAACCAAGCAAGGCCTCACCCTGAGAACTGGTCATAGCCTGGGTCTGAAAAGAACCGATTGTATCTGGCTCAGCCCTTGCCTTAGGCACAGCACTGAGATTGCCCTTGACCTCATTCTTGGTTTCAGGCAAGGCCTCATCCTGGGAATTGACCACAGCGTGAGGCTGGGCAGAGACCATTGCATCTGGCCCAGCTCCGGACTTAGACACAGTATTGGGATTGCCCTTGACCTTATTCCTGACACCAAGCAAGGCTTCACCTTGGGAATCAGACACAGCCTGAGGCTGTGCAGAGCCTGTTGCATCCGTCCTGGCCTCTGCCTTAGACACAGCATTGGGATTGTCCCTGACCTTATTCCTGGCACCAGGCAAGGCCTCACCCTGAGAACTGGTCATAGCTTGGGACGGAAAAGAACCCATTGTATCTGGCACAGCTCTTGCTTTAGACACAGTATTGGCCTTGTTCTTGGTCCCAGGCAAACCTTCACCTTGGCAGTTAGACATAGCCTGCGGTTGGGCAGAACCCATTGCATCTGCCTTGGCCTCTGCCTTAGACACAGCATTGAGATTGCCCTTGACCTTATTCTTGGTATCAGGCAAGGCCTCACCCTGAGAACTGGCCATAACCTGAGGCTGGGCAGAGACTGTTGCATCTGGCCAAGCCCCGGACTTAGACAAAACATTGGGATTGCCCTTGACCTTATTCCTGACACCAGGCAAAGCTTCGCCTTGGAAATTGGCCACAGCCTGAGGCTGAGAAGAGCCCATTATATCTGCTCCAGTCTCTGCCTTAGACACAGCATTGGGATTGCCTCGGACCTTTTTCTGGGCACCAGACAAGGATTCATTCTGGGCACTGGTCATAGCCTGAGGCTGATCACAGGCCCTCAGTTCTGCCTTAGCCACTGCCCTAGAAATGGCATTAGGATCTCCTCTGGCATCAACCCTGGAATCACACAAAGCATCAGCTTGGGTCTTGGCCCCAGCCTGAGGCTGTGCACAAGTTTTTACATCTGTCCCAACATCTGCCTTACACTTGCCTTTGGCTTTGCCCCTAGCCTTAACTCTAGTACTAGGTAAGACCTCAACCTGGCTCTTGGCAGAAGTCTGAGACTGTGCCTTTGTGTCTGTCCCAGCCCCTTCCTTAGCCATGGTGTTGGCATTGCCCTTAGCCTTAATCCTGAAATCAGGCAAAGCATCAGTCTGGACACTGGCCATAGGCTGAAGCTGTGTATAGGACAACATATCTGTCCCTGCCCCCACCTTAGACATGGCATTGGGATTATCTCTGGTTTTAACCCTGGAATCAGGCAAGAGCTCGACCTGGGAATTGTCTCTCAAGTTTGCCTTGGTCCCTGTTTTAGACATGACATTGGAGTTGCCTCTACCCTTAACTCTGGCATCAGGCACAGTCTCAGGCTGAGCAACAGCCTTCATGTCAACTCCAGTCATTGCCCTAGATGTCATGACATTGGTATTTCCTTTGTCATCAACCCTGGCACCAGAAGTTGCTTCAGGCCATTGCTTGGCCGCAGTCTGAGGATGTGTAGAAGTTCTTATACCTGTCCCCACCCCTGCCTTACAGATGGCATTGGTATGACCCCCAGAATTAATCCTTTCCTTAGACAGGGTCTCAGCCTGGGCCTTGGTTACAATCTGAGGCTGGGCAAAAGCCCTTATGTCTGCCTCAGACATTGCCCTAGACACAGTTTTATGATTTCCCTTAGCTTCAACCCCAGCATGAGACATGTCAGCAACCTGGATCTTGGTCACAGCCTGAGACAGTGCACAAGACCTCATATCCACTCCAGCTTCTGCCCTGGGCATGGTGGTAAGATTTCCCTTAGCATCAATTGTGGCATGAGGCCTGGTCTCAGACTGAGTCTTGGCCACATTCACAGTCTCTTCCAGGGTTTTTGCTTTGGTCTCTGACACAATTTCAGTCTTGTTTATGGCACTTATCTTGGCTACTTCTTTGGTCACTGCCAAGGTCTCATTCTGTGCCACCAGTGCTCTGTTCATCTCTGGCTCTTTTTCAGTCAATATACAAGCTTCCACTTTGGTCTGAGTCATTGCCTCTTTCTTGATCCCTGCCCTGGCAATCAGTCTCCAAGCTTTAGCCTTGGTCTGGGTCACTGCCTCTTTCTTGACTACTCTGCAAGCCTCAGAGTCAGTTTGAGTCACTGCCTCTTTCATGGTCACTTCCTTGGCTTTGACTTTGACTTCAGCCAGAGTCACTGCTTCTGTCACAACCACTGTTTTGACTTCAGATTGGGCCTCTGCCTCTGCCCCAGCCATTGCCTTGGCCTGAGAGCTAGCTTTGGGTCTGGCTCTAGCTGTGGCCTTAGTCTCTACTTCGGCTCCAGCTCCACTTGTTCCAGTTTCTTCTTCAGTCTTGGCCTTGGGTCTAGTTTCAATCTCTGTCTCAGCCATGGTTTCGCTGATGGCCAAGGTCTGGTTCTGTACCCCAGCCATGGTCTCCATCTTGACTCTAGACCCATTGTTGGCAGGTCTCCTCACACTCTGAACTCTTCCCTTGGTTAATCTGTAAATGTAGTAGCAGGTACCAACCCAGATCATCAGTCCTGCAGTCACCCAGCCTACTTCCTGAATGCGACCCATGTAATCACCCCTGTTGAAAGCACAAATAAGGTAGGAGGGCTCAGTTGGGCTGGAGAAAGAGAGTGTTAGGTCTGGATGTAAGCTTGTGAGGGTGCTGGTCTTCAGCCACTCAAAGGTCACTACAGCTGCCACTGGAGGTGGACCTAGAAGTGGAGGAAGGAAATGGACTAAAATGTATCTTCTAATTCTGTGCACCATACAGATAGATACACAGAAGGACCAGGAAAATATAAAAATGTTGTGCTTGGTGGGAGAAGAGGATCATTAGCAAACTCTCTCTATATCCATTTTATTTTATCTCCTCCCCATTTTTCTCAGTATCCAATCATTTTCTCCCAAGGTACTTCCATACACATTTCCTTACGCTAAATGAGTAGCAGAAAAGATAGTGGGGGTGGGGGATGACTATGAATAGGAGAGACTGAGAAGCCCTCAGATCTTGATTTTTACTGGACCTTCTCTGGCCACCATTCCCACAGGTCCCCACTCTCATACCAACCTGTATTGATCCAAGGTGGTTCCTGCCTCTTTCCTTTTCTTGACTGATGATACACATTAGAGTAGATCTATAAACCCATGAGATCTATAGACCTAGAGACAGACAGACAGACAGACAGACAGACAGATAGAAGGACAGATAGAAGTGGAGATTTTGCTCTGGATATGCCAGGCATATCATTAGTAAACTACAGCTTCATCCTCCTCAGTTCACCCCACTCCCTGTACCAAAATAAAGATGAGAGTGTGGAGTAAGTGACAGGGATGGTGAGAAAGGTGGCTGGGAAAGGAAGAAGTTAAAGATCTTCTAGAATAGACAGTGGTCCTATTGGATACACACTGGCCTCCACCAACTCACCCTAGAGGTCTACCCAGGCAGTCTCCATCTTCTTACCAGTCTATACTGATCAGAGGCAATTTCCTCCTTGTTTTTTTGCTTGCAGTCATCTCAAACCCTGCAGCAGACATGCAGGCAGATCTATATAAAAGTAAACAAACAGGAGATAATAGAGACTGAGTCCTTCATAGAACAGACAAGCACCCTGATCCCTGACCCCAGTACTTGCTTTGCCAGAGTCAAGGTCATTTGCTACTGTGTCCCATCTCATGGCTCCTCCCCTCCTCAAGTCTTCTCTTTTCAGTCATACTCCAGCCCACTCTTACCCCAATATTCCTACTGCTTCCTGCACTGAAATCAGTATGGGGTGCGGCAACACTGTGGAAATCTGGCAGAGTGTAGAAAAGATAGAAGTACCCTCTACTGAGACCCTCTCAAGTCTCAGCCACCTTCTGTTCCTACCATCTGTTGTCATCCCCCAGCACTGCTTACTTTCACACCAACCTCTATGGTTCCAAGCCAGTCTCCCCCTTTCCCTTGCTTCTAGTGGTAAACAGTCCTACTGTAGGTGTATGGTAAGACTAAGGAACAGAGAAAAAGAGGAAGGTGAATGTTGAGTGCTTGTGACATCTCACCGTCTGAGACACTGGTCCCAATACCTGCCTTACTGGATTTAGAGGCACATTCTCTGGCAGGTAGAACCTGAGGCTTCCCAGCACTGAAATGGGCAAGATGGAAAAGGGAGGCAGGAAAAATAAATGCGTAGTGACAAAGGCAAAATATTTTAAAACCTCCTGTAGGATTCTAGGGCTTCTCCCCAAAATCCATAATTTATTTCACCAAGATGCTTATACTGGTGGGATATCTGAAAAGCTATAGGATAAAGAGATGGAGCCTCACAGTTCCCATACTGTAGAACAGGAGTCCCCAGCTCTCGGGGCCGTGGACTTGTACAGGTCCGTGACCTTTTAGGAACCCAGCCTCACAGCAGTAGGTTAGCGCCCAGGGGACAAAGATTCATCTGTATTTGCAGCCGTTCCCCAGCACTAGCATCACCACCTCAGCTCCACCTCAGATCATCCGGCATTAGATTCTCATAGGTCCACCAGCCTCTGGTGCCAAAAAGGTTGGTGACCACTGCTCTAGAATCATAGTCTATTACCATCTACTTCCCCTTAAATTCATCTGTAGGAGTCTCCAGCAGTAGAAGCGACAAGATGTGGGAGAAGATTTTGCTTCTGCAAAATCACTATCCCTCCCCCACAAAGATCCCCTCTCTAAAACAATAAAAATAAATAATGTTTTTTAATACAATTTGCATCTTCTCAGTATTATCTAAAATGCAAATAAAAGCATCCATAGAAAAGTTTGCTATCTTTATTGGTCTTCAACATACAATTTAAGTTAAGAATCCTAAGCTTGGTAAGCAAACACAGTTTAGGGAAAGTCACCTAGCTAGCCCTATCCCATATCCCAACCAGACAGTGGTGCCTAAGTTCCTGTCATAATAGAATGCACATAGAACTTGGGTGGTTTACAGACAGTGCTTATGCTCGCATTAACCTCCACGGATCTTGTACAGTTTTCTCTTTGCCTGCTCCCCTCGCCTCCCCACAAACTGTGCCACACCATGAGTAAAGACACTGAGTGCTTGGACCCAGGATACAGATTCCAATACTAGCCTGTCTGGATTCAAGAACCCAGTTATCAAAACGTCCCTCTCAACATTCTGATATGTCACCCCCACCAATCCTGCCGTCCAGTCACTAAGACCCACCATTTTCTCTGCGAACGCCACTGTGGCGTGTCCCTTCCACTGAAATAAGCAGGAAGCTGAGCGGATGTATGCAGTCAGTGATTAGAGTCAGGGAGGAAGGGACATCACAATCTTTGTATTTTCCTCTTGGGACACTCCCCCACTAGCCGCCCTGTCAAAGCCCACGGTTCCCCTGCACTAGACAGGGGGAGGGGAGCTCGGGATAATGAGAGCAAAGGCTCCTGGAACTTGAGCCCGCTTTGTCCCCTAGTCCCGGAACCGCTACCAGAGCTGGCGGGCGGCTGCCGTCCTGGTCTCCGCGCGGCCCCGGGCCCTTACCTGCTCGGCTTTCCCCGGGCCCGATGCCAGCCCGCCGTGCGCAGGGCAGCGGGGAGCTGGTACCCAGACAGGAGTGACGACTGCACCGAAGGCTGCGTCGCTCTGCAGCTCCGGGTCACGTGAGGGCCTCGCGTCACCAACGAGCTCGCCTTCACTCCCACCCATGGGCTGGAGGGGAGTTCGACAGGACGTTCTATCAACTCCGCACGCAGAACTCCCCCTTCACGTGTCTCTGCGCTGGGCCTCAGCGCGCACCTCTCTTTCACTCAGCCCTGTCTTCTCCAGCTGGAGAGCCCACAAGTGGCCTCACCGCCCTGCAATTGGGGTGTGCTCTTCTCTGTTTACCAAAGAAGTCTACATCTCCTACCCACACCCAAACCTTGGCTCCGATCTTTTCTGAAGCTTTTTTGAGAAATCTTCTCTTTTTTACACTGTAAGACCGATGCTCCCCGTCGGATACCTTTCCGCACCAAAATGGGCTTAGGAAAGGGATGTTAGGAAAGGAAGCAGAGAGTGCAAGGAGAGGCTTAACTTTATTTTTATGCAACTTTTTTTTCTTTTAATGTTACATTCACTGTTTTCGTAAGCCGAAAATTCAGTCAAGCCATTTCATTTGACATTAAAAATGAGATCTTAAAAATAACAAGATTCGTTCACTTACATTATTTTTGCGCCATATTAAAAAATGTTTTCTAGTTGCTATAAACGATTTCACAGCTTTCAAAATCGACTAGTAATCACTAACATTTTAAATACCAAACTTTCCTAAACCAACATATTTTCAATATGATCTATAAATTAATCTTTGGAAAGACATGCCGTTTTCTAATCTTGGCAATTTTCCGAAGGTGCTTTCAAACTTTTTAAGTTCTGGCTGAACTTATGATCTTGTGTCAAGTGTCTGAGAACTTCTTCATGAATGACTCCTGAATGATTGAGTGAAGACCCAGCTCGTGATGAACCCAGTTCCTGAAAACTAGTGACTTCCCAGATTAACCTGTTGTCCATTCAAAGAGTTTTATTAGGGTTTTACAAAAGCATGTGATCAAATTAGTCTCAACACACCCTGGAAAGGATTAACTGCTATCCCACTGATGGAAATGAGGCTTAGCAGGTGGACTTTTCATTTAATCATTATGCTGGTGCGATATCTCCGGTATCTGTCATCCGTGTGCTGTCACCCTAGCAGCGGCTAGTGTTCAACATCTTCCGGTGGAGATAATGGTGAGGGTCTGTGGGTATCTGTAAATCACTGCAACACTCCTGAGATCCATGTCATTTTTCCCTCACAAAAGCAGTTTACAGGATCTCAAGCAGTCGCCAGAAGAAAGAGGCCTATTTATTGCCCGCCTTCTGTTACAGTTTCACTGTACCACCCATACAAGCCCCTCAGAATAATTCCAGAACTCAGGGACAAAGTATGCAGAAGTTAGTCCCCAGACATCCAGCTGTTCCCACTGGGGAGTCATACTCTAAATATAGACACTTCAGGCAGCTTCTTTCTTTGAATGTTGAAATATGACACCCCAGCAGGAAGTTCCTCAAGTGAGAGGTTCTGTGGGGCAGGGGGAGGACACTCTAGGAGGTGAGCCAGGGTACCCAGAGTGCCACAGAACCTTACTAACGGCTTTTCAGAACTCAACTGCCTGTGACCAACTTATGTTCTCCGCCACAGGGAAAGATTCAGAAATTGATTACACAAACATTTAAAACTTTAGTAAAGTAAAAAACAAACAAAAAGCAAACTCCATAAGCACAGTATGTCAAACAACTAATTTGTAATACTCTAAAAACTCTTATACATTATTAATAAAGAATAAACAATTCAATAGAAAAATGTGCCAAAGATATGAATGGATTTGTTGACAGAAAAGAAATACAAATGATTGATAAAGATATGAAAAGATGCTCAATTGAAAGAAAAGCAAATCAAACAACTATGTTTTACTGTGTTTTAGATATGAGTTTGTCAAAATTTAGAAATTTGATGATATTGTTGACTGGTTCATGGAGAAATGAGTACTCTCACACTTTGTTGGAGGGAAATACTCTAATAGAATCTTTTTCAGGAGGGCAATTTGGCAAAATCTATTAATTTATAAATATAATATCTCACAAATTCTTTGACCCAGCAATTTCAGCCTATATACCTACACAGTTTCACGTATATGTATATGTATGTGTATATATATGTATATGTATATGTGTGTGTGTATATACACACACACACACACACACACACACACACACACACACATACCAGGATATCTATTGCAGTGCTTATAAAGATTTTTTTTAAAAACCGAAGCCCATAAAATATCCATCAATAAGGGAAAGATTAAATACATTATGTTAAACTTATACAATATAGTTGATTGTAAAAAGATTTAGCTCGGTGTATCCTAATGGAAAGATACTTAGGGTATTTTATTATTTGCTGTTTATTTCCTGTAACTACACACAATTTTCACAAGAATACATTCTAGTATAAGATTTGAACTCAGAAAAAAGACTAATACAGTAGTCCCCCCTTATTGGAGGAGGATACATTCCAGGACTCCCAGTGGATGCCTAAAACCTCAGATAATACCGAACCCTGTATATACTATTTTTTTCCTATACGTACCTATGATGAAGTTTAATTTATAAATTAGGTACAGTAAGAAATGAACAACAACAATGATAAATTAGGACAATTATAACAATATACAATAATAAATTAGGACAATTATAACAATAATAATAAATTATAGGACAATTATAACAACAATAATAAATTAGGACAATTATAACAATAATAAATTAGGACAATTATAACAATTATAACAAAAGTTACATGAATGAGACCATTATTAAGTAAAATAAGAATTATTTGAACACAAGCACTGTACTATCAGAACAGTTTGATAACCTAGAGAGCTACTAAGTGACTAACAAGCAGGGAACATATACAACTTGGATATGCTGGACAAAAAGATGATTCAGGTCCTGGGCCGGATGGAGCTAAAGATTTATCACGATACTCAGAACAGTGTGCAATTTAAAACTTATGAATTCTTTATATCTGGAATTTTCTATTCAATATTTTCAGATTCCGGTTGACTGCAAGTAGCTGAAACTGTGGAAATTGAAACAGGATAAGGGGGACTACCGTATCTATATATACTGTTTGGTACTATCTGTGGCTGCAGGCATCCACTGGGGGTCTTGAAATGTGTCTCCCACAAATAAGGGAGAACTACTATGTGTTTACTGCTTCAATAGCACACTTCTTTTTTTTACACATAGAACTTTTTTGTGTGTGTGGCGACGTTGGTTAATGAGATTCAGTAAGTTTCCAGTGTACATTTCAACAGTAAGTCATATATATTTTGCATTGTATGTTCACCGCTCATAGTTAGATTTCTTTCTGCCACCACATATTTGACCTCTTTTACCCCATCTACCTTCCCCCTCCCCTCTACCCTCTGATAATCACTAGTCTATTGTCTATGTCCATGAGTCTCTGTTTGTCCTGTTTATTTGTTGATTTTAGGCTTATATCCTACATATAAGTGATATCATGTGGTTTTCAACTTTTTCTACCTGGATTATTTCACTTAGCATGATTACCTCGAGGCGCATCCATATTGCTACAAATGGCAGTATTTCATCTTTTCTTATGGCTAATATTCCATTGTATGTATGCACCACCGCTTCTTTAGCCAATCATCTATCATAGGACACTTTGGCTACTTCCATGTCCTGGCCACTGTGAATAATGCCGCTATGAACATCGGTGTGCAAATATCTTTTCGGATATGGGTTTTCAAGTCTTTGGGGTAAATACCCAGTAGAGGGATTACTGGATCATATAGTACATCAATTCTCAGCTTTTTGAGGAACCTCCATACTGTTTTCCACAGTGGCTGTACCAATTTGCAGTCTCACCAGCGTGTATGAGGGTTCCTTTTTCTCCACATCCTCTCCACCATTTGTTATTATTTGGCCTATTGATTATAGCTTCAATAGCACACTTTTAATTGGGATATCTTTCTAGCAAGTTTTGGTGTCTGGGAGGACAAATCCTTCATTGTATTACCTTTTCAACCTACTTTTGGATTTGCTTGGGTATTTCAAGTAAAGTTCCAAGTTTCATTTTTTAAAAATCTTGTTGGATTTTTATTAGGATTGCATTGAATATATAAATTAACTTGGGAAATAATTAAACTCATAGTCACAAATTATTATTTTTATCCAAGGTCATGTAGTATTTTTTACATTTATTTATATCTTTTTTGTGACCTTTAGTAAAATTGTAGTTTTCTTTATGTAGATTTTACATATTTATTATTAGCTGTATTCCCAGATGCTTCACAGTTTTTGTTAACATTGTAAATGGTGGTTTTTGCAGATGATATTCTTTCTTTGTTTTTCAGGAAAATAATTTCAGTTTTTATAAAAATCATGCATACTCATTATAACAAAGTAATGCAGTGCAGTAAAATACAAAGAAGAAAGATAAAATATCACTCAGATTCCATCACATTCCATGAAATAACCATCACACTTTCAAACAACAATGAAACTTCCTGGAACATTACATGTTCTTTAGATCTGAACACTTCATTCTTTCTTAAGAATATATAGTCCTGGGACAGTACTTGTTAGACAGAAGCAGTATGTCAGACTCATCAGGCTTCTTGGTAATACGTACCTACCTCTCTCCTCCTCTCTGCAACCACTGTGATGCTGATTATACCAACAAATGGACCACAGGAAAATGCTGAGTCTCCAGTCCTCCATGGGTTAACATTTTGTCATTTAAAAAGCACTTCCACATATATGAACCTCTTAAAAATCCTCTGAGAGGATCTTTAGAAACATGGTGAAGTGAGAGACGTCCCCAGATCTCTACCCTTGAAACAACAATAAGCTGAACATCTAAAACTCAACAACAACAACAACAACAACAACAACAAAAAAACCCCAAACTGCACTCCAGCACATCTGAGCATGAGATCTGTGCATAAGAGCTACCACAGGTCAGAACCCTGGGTGTCAAGCAGTGGTCTCAAAGAAATAAAGAAGCTGCCTCTCGCAGCCACCAGAGCTACCTGCAGGAGGACAGGGAGGGGAGAAGGAGTGGTGAGTTCCTGAGGAGAGTTCTCTGAATAGCTCTGCCTGGGAAAGCTGTGAGCTCTCTGGGGCTGGCTGGCTGCAGGGCCCAGTCATCAAGGCAGAAAGCTGAGAAGCGGGACGGGACCACAGAGAAACAACAGTTGATTTTTACTAGCTACAGTTGCAAAAGTGAGGTTGAGCCACAGCCCCCAACTCCCAACGCAGAGGGCTGCTCCCCGCATATACTCTGAGACGAATCACTGTGGAGCCCCAGGGGAATCTGAGCAAATGCCGCCAAGACTGTCGATGAAACTGACAGGGACTGAAACTGAGAGTAGTGAGCATGATTAAATATCAGAAAATAAAAAGGCATTTTTAAGCCTTTATATAAAGCAAGGATGCAAGAGGCTTAGATGCCACCTACTGGAAACCAAAGAAAAGTGCCTTCTACGCAACGGACTAAAGAGAGATCTTTATATAATAAATCTGTCTGGAAAAACAGCAGAATACACTTCCATTACAGCCCAGGCAGAGGAAGAGTCCATTAAACACCATGAACAACCAAGGTGACAATGACATCTCAGAAAGAAGAAAAAAAAATCCAGAAAATAAGCTTACAGAAATAGAAATATGCAACTTAAATGAAAGAGAATTCAGAATAGTACTTCTAAAAAAACTCAGTAAATTCCAAAACGAGTTATATCAACAATTTCAGGAATTAAAAACACACTAGATGAGCAGAGCAAGGAGATTGAAATCTTCAAAAAGAACCAAATAGAACTTCTGGAGAAAAAAACACAATGCAAGAGTTGAAAAATGAAATAGCAAGCTAGGGAAATAGAGTCAACCAAATGGAGGAAAGAATCAGTGATATCGAAGACAGAAATCTAGAAATAAACCAGAAGGAAGAAGAGAGAAATTGAAGAATGAAAAATAATGAAAGAGAAATACAAGAACTAGCTTATACCATCGGGAGAGGAAACATAAGAATAATGGGCATTATTAAAGGTGAGGAAAAGGAGCAGGGACTAGAAAGCATTTTCAGAGAAATAGTTGACAAGAATTTCCCAAATCTAAAGAATGAACTGGAGCTTGGAATTCAAGAGATCAACAGAACGCCCAATTACCTCAACCCAAAAAGGCCTTCGCCAAGACACATTGTATTAAAGTTATCAAAAATCAACGACAAAGACAGAATTCTTAGAGCAGCCAGGGAGAAGAAATGGTAACTTATAAAGGAAAACCCATTAGATTATCCTCTGACTTCTCAGCACAGACCTTACAAGCCAGAAAGGAATGGAATCAAATATTTGAACTATTAAGTGAAAGAAACTACCAGCCTAGAATAATGTATCCAGCTAAGCTCTCCTTTAGATATGAAGGAGAAATAAAGACATTTCCAGACATACAAAAATTGAGGGAATTCTCAACTACAAGGCCTACACTAAAGGAAATACTAAAAGGGGTCAGTTCACCTAAAACAAAATTACCTCCAAAAAAATAATTAGGAGTAAAGTGACTATCAGGCAAATAGGAGCAGAGGAGTGCAACCCTTACTAAGAACAGGGTATTATAAGTTTAAATAATAAGAGGAGAATTGCTATAGCAAGAGAGTAATGAATGTTCAGCATATATAGAGACAAATTGAGATAACAGTGACTGAAAAGGGGAAGATTCAAAGATCCAAATTTGCAAAGGAGAATGGAGATAAGGCATGCACAGAAGAAAATGGACGACTGTATATATATATATATATACACACACACACACACACATACATATTCTTTACATATTCTTAATGGCAACCACATACCAAAGGTTCAGAACTGAAGTATATAACATAAAACAAGATGAACCAGAAGAAAACCCCAAAAAAGCCAACAAAATAAATAAAACAGAAACTCAAAGATGAGGAAACAATGGAAACACCGAGCTACCAGAAAGCAAAAGATAAAATGTCTATAAGAAGACCTCATACTTCAATAATCACTCTAAATGTAAATGGACTGAACTTTCCAATAAAAAGACATAGAGTTGCAGAATGGATCAAAAAACAAAACTGAACCTTGTGCTGCCTCCAGAAGACACATCTCAGCTCCAAAGGCAAAGAAGGACTCAAAGTGAAAGGGTGGAAAATAATATTTCAAGCAAATGTTATTCAGAGAAAAGTGAGAGTAGTGGTACTAATGTCAGATGAAATAAACTTCAAAATAAAAAAAGGTAAAGAAAAATACTCAGGGACACTTCATAATGATAAAGAGAATCATGAATCACGAAGAAATAACACTTATTAATATCTATGCTCTCAATCAGCAAGCCCTAAAATATGTAAAGCAATTACTAACAGAAATAAAGAGAGAAAAAGACCAAAACACCATCATAATTGGAGACCTAAATACTCCACTGTTGGATATGGGCAGATCATCCAAACAGAAAATCAATAAGGAAATGACATCCCTAAATGACACATGAGACCAACTAGAAATAATTGACACTTACAGAGCTCTCCATCTCAAAACAGTTGCTTATACATTCTTCTCTAGTGCACATGGAACATTCTCAAGAATCGACCGTATACTGTGACACAGAGATAGCCTCAGCAAATATAAGACGGTGGAAATCATATCAAACATATTCTCTCATCATAATGCTTTGAAACTAGAGATCAACTGCAAAAGGAAAGCCAGAAGAACCACAAAGACATGGAGATTAAACAATATGTTACTGAAGAATAACTGGGTCAGAGAAGAAATAAAAGGAGAGATCAAGAGATACATAGAAATAATGATAATGATAGCACAACGCATCAAAACTTTTGGGACATGGCAAAAGCAGTCATAAAAGGAAAGTTCATATCATTACAGGCCTATCTCCAAAAACAAAAACGAGCCCAAATAAACAACCTAACACTTTATCTTAAAAAACTAGAAAAGGAAGAATAAATGAAGCCTGAAGTCAGCAGAAGGAAAGAAATCGTCAAAACTAGAGAAGAAATAAAAGAAATTGAAAACAACAACAATAACAACAACAAAAACAGAAAAAAATAAATGCAACAAAGAGCTGGTTCTTTGAGAAGATTAATAAAATTGACAAACCCCTGGCTAGACTCACTAAAGAAAAAAGAGAAAGGACACAAATAAACAAAATCAGGGATGAAAGAGTGGAAATTATGACTGACTTCGCAGAAATACAAAGGATCATACAAGAATACTATGAAAAAGTATATAACACCAAATTTAATAACCTAAAAGAAATGAACCAGTACTTAGAAAAATACAATTTTCCTAGACCGAATCAAGAAGAACTGGAAAATTTTAATAGATCGATCAGCAGTATGGAAATTGAAACCATCATCAAAAACCTACCAAAAAGTAAAATTCCAGGACCAGATGGCTTCCCTAGTGAATTCTACCAAACATTCAAAGAAGATTTAATGCCTATTCTCCTCAAACATTTTCAAAAAATCGAAGAGGAAGCAATACTTCTCATTTCATTTTATGAGGCAAATATTACTCTGATACCAAAATCTGGTAAGGATAACACAAAAAAAGAAATTTACAGACCAATATCTCTCATGAACACAGATGCAAAAATCCTAAATAAGGTATTAGCGAACCGAAAACAGCAACATATTAAAAAGATTATATACCATGATCAAGTGGGCTTCATCCCAGAGGCACAGGGATAGTTCAACATACACAAATCAATTAATGTGATACATCACATAAACAAATTAAAAAATAAGAATCATATGATCATATCGATAGATGCAGAAAAAGCCTTTGACAAAATAGAGCATCCATTTATGAACAAAACACTTAACAAAATCGGTAAAGAAGAAAAGTACCTTAACATAATAAAGGCCATATATGACAAACCCTCAGCTAACATTACACTTCATGGTGAAAAACTAGAAACCTTCCCTCTAACATCAGGAACAAGACAAGGCTGTCCACTATCGCCACTGTTATTCAATATAACATCAGATGTCCTAGCAAGTACAATCAGATAAGAGGAAGATATAAAAAGCATCCAAATAGGAAACAAAGAAGTCAAACTGTCACTATTTGCGAATGACATAATTCTCTATATAGAAAACCCTAAAGACTCCACAAGAACACTACTAGAAACAATAAGCAAATACGGTAAAGTTTCTGGATACAAAATCAATGTTCAAAAATTCATAGCTTTCTTATACTCTAATAATGAAATGTCAGAAAAAGAAGAAGAAATGATCATTCTTTCTGCAATTGCAACAAAAAGAATAAATTACCTAGGAATAAATTTAACGATACATGTGAAGGATCTATATAATGAAAACTACAAGACCCTATTAAAAGGAATCGAAGAAGATACAAAAAAACAGAAAGATATTCCATGTCCTTGGATTGGAAGAATCAACATAGTTAAAATGACCATATTACCTAAAGCATTATACAGATTTAATGCAATCCCCATCAAAATCCCATTGGCATTTTTTAAAGAAATAGAATAAAAAATCATCAGATTTGTATGGAAGCACAAAAGACCTCGAATTGCCAAAGCCATCCTGAGAAAAAAAGAACGAGGCTGGAGGCATCACTCTGTCCGACCTCAAATTATCTACAAAGCAACAGTAATCAAAATGGCATGATATTGGCAGCAAAATAAACACACGGACCAGTGGAACAGAATAGAGAGTACAGAAGTAAACCCATATTTATATGGGCATATGATTTTCAACAAAAAGGCCAACAACATACCGTTGAGAAAGGAAAGCCTCTTCAATAAATGGTTCTGGGAAAACTGGAAAGCCTCCTGTAAAATAATGAAACTAGACTGTTGTTTATCATCACACACTAAAATTAACTCAAAATGCATTAAGGACCTGAATATAAGATCTGAAACAATAAAATGCACAGAAGAAAACATAGGAATTAAACTCAAGGACCTTGGACTGAAAGTGGTTTTAATGAGTTTGACCTCAAAAGCAAGGGAAGTAAAAGTTAAAATAAATGAATGGGACTACATCAAACTAAAAAGCTACTGATCAGCAAAAGAAATCATCAACAAGGTAAAGAGACAACCATCTGAATGGGAAAATATATTTGCAAGCAACGCCTCTGATAAGGGCCTAATAGCCAAAATATACAAAGAACTCATACAACTCAATAACGACAAAAAAAGAAATGATCCAATCAAAAAATGGGCAGAGGACCTGAACAGACACTTCTCCCCAGAGGACATACAAATGGCCAACAAATATTTGGAAAGATGCTCAACATTGCTAGCTATTAGGGAAATGCAAATCAAAACCACAATGAGATACCATCTCACACCTGTTAGAATGGCTATAATCAACAGGACAAGTAATAACAAATGTTGGAGAGGATGCGGAGAAAAAGCAACTCTCATACACTGCTGGTGGGACTGAAAATTAGTATAGCCACTATGAAAAACAGTATGGAGGTTCCTCAAAAAGCTGAGAATTGATCTACCATATGATCCAGTAATCCCTCTATGGGTATTTACCCCAAAGACTTGAAAACCCATATCCGAAAAGATATTTGCTCACTGATGTTCATTGCAGCGTTATTTACAGTGGCCAGGACATGGAAGCAACCTAAGTGTCCTATGATAAATGATTGGCTAAAGAAGCGGTGGTATATATATATATATATACAATGGAATATTACTCAGCCATTAAAAGAGATGAAATACTGCCATTTGCAACAACTTGGATGGACCTCGAGATAATCATTCTAAGCGAAATAAGCTATACAGAAAAAGTGGAAAACCACATGATATCACTTATATGTGGGATATAAACCTAAAAGCAACAAACAGGACAAACAGAGACTCAGGGACATGGACAATGGACTAGTGGTTATTAGAGGGTAGCGGGTGAGGAGGGAGGAGGCGGGAGGTAGATAAGGTAAAAGGGGTCAAATATAGAGTGGGAGGGAAAGGGTGAAGTGGGTAAAGGGGATCAAATACATGGTAGCTGAAAGAAACTGGACTTTGGGTGGTAAACACACAATAGAATATGCAGATGTCAAGTTGTAATGCACACCTGAATTATATAATTACATTAACCAATATTATTCCAATAAACTTAATTTTAAAAAAAACTGTTTTCCAAAATGGCTATGCTATTTTACATTCCTACCAGAATTATATAAAAGTTCTAGTTGCTGCAATCCTCACTTGCACTTAACTTTGTAATTTTTTTAAGCCACTGTAATAGATGTGGCTATATTAATCTTTTGCCCATATTTTTAAATGGGTTGTTTATTTTCTTATTATTAAATTGTAGGAGTTCTTTATTTATTCTGGATACAAGTCTAGAATTATATTAGCTATGCTGATTAAAACTATTTTATCACAATCTATGGTTTGACTTTTCATTTCTTAACAACATCTTATAAACAACACTAGTTTTTAATTTTGATAAATCCAATTCATCTATTTATTGGTTAAGATTTATACTCTTTGTGTACTATCAAAAAATTTTTGCCTGACACAATATTACAGATTTTCTATTATGTTTTCTACCAGATATTTTATAGTTTTAGCCCTTACATTTAGATAGATGATATGTTTTCGATTAATTTTTGTATAAAGTGTGAGGTTCATTTTTTTTCCATATGTGTGTCCAATTCTTCCTGCATCATTTGTTGAAAAGACTATTCTTTTTCCATTAAATTACCTTGGCACGTTTGCTGAAAATCAATTAACCATATGTGTGAGTCTGTTTCTGGACTCTATTCTGTTTCATTTTCTATATGTCTATCTTTTCAAGAAAACCACACTCTTGGTGACTGTACTATATAGTAAGTCTCAAAATCAGGTAGTATGAGTCTTCCAATTTGTTTCTTTTTCAAGTTGTGTTAGCTCATCTATGTCCTTTGTTTTTCTGTATAAATTTTAAAATCAGTTTCTCAATTTCTAATCCAAGAAAAGGCCTTCTGGGATTTTGTACCCCACAAATTCTAATATGTCATAATTTCATTAAAGTTCAGTTCAAAATATTTTCTTATTTCCATTTTTATTTTTCTTTGACTCATTGACTATGTAGAATTATATTTTTTAAATTTTAAAGCATTTAGCAATTCCCAATTTATATTTATTAATTTCTAGTTTAATTTCACAATAGTCAGAAAATATACTGTTATTTTAATATTTATAGTTTGTTGACTTGCTTTATGACCTTTGTGTAGTCAAATTTTGTAGATATTCCATTTGTACCTAAAAAGAAAGTATATTCTGAAGTTTTAGGGTGTAGGTTCTACATTTTTTAATTATGTTAAGATTATTAATTATGCTATTCAAATATTCTATATTCTTACTGATTTTTATCTATTATATTATCAATACTGAGAGAAGTCTGTTAAAAATCTATCATTATTTTCATACAATGAAATACACATACAGCAATGAAAATGAACATGCTACAACCACATGGATGAATCTCACAAATGTAATATTGAGTGAAAGGAGACAGACACAATATAGCATGTAGTGGATGATTTTATTTAGATAAAATTCAAAAACAGGCAAAACCAATATATGTTTTTAGAAGTCCAAATAATAGTTACTCTTGGTGGAGGGAGAGGGTTTAGTGACTGGAGGGGGACACCATTGGGACTTCAGAGGTGCTGGTAATGTTCTCTTTCTTGATCCGGTTCTGGCCACAGATATGTTTTTTTTTGTGAAATCAAGGTGATAATCAAGGCGCACATTTATGGTTTGCACACTTTCCTGTCATATTTCCCTAGGCTTACTTTTAAAAAGTCAACCTCACTAGTGATCAAAATCTGCAAATTCAAGCAATAATGAAATATTATATTTTCTCATCGGAATTATAATTCTTAGTATTTGTGTAGAGGAAGAGAAATGAATAGTCCTTTGCATGATTGTCAGGAGTATAAACTAGTATAATTTTTGAATGGCAGTATGAAAACATATATTAGAAAGTTTTTAAAGTGTGTATGCCTTTGAAGCCAAGAATTTAATTTCTGGGAAAATATACCAAGGAAATAAGACAAATGCACAAAGATGTATCTACAAGGATTCTCATTGCAATGTTATGTATAATTCTATAATTCTAAACTACTTGAATATCCAATAGAGAATGAGTTAAAAAATCATGATACTTTTATATAATAAACCATAGTGCAGCCTTTAAAAACTATAACAGGACCAAATATTTTACATGGAAAGGTATGTATGATATATATTACATTTTTAAAAAATAGATAACAAGACCGGATGTAGATTATGGTTTAATTTTTATTCAAATACATATCCACATATATACAAATATACCAGGAAAAACTCTAGATAGATATAGACAATAAAATGTCAACAATGGCTTTCTCTGAGTAGTAAGGATTTAAATTGTGGGGTCATTTTCTCCTATTTCCTTTTATTTTCCACTTTTATTCTGTGTATACTTGTATAATAAAAATAGCTCTTAAAACTCTTCCATTATGACTGTGAATTTTTCAGTTTCTCTTTAAGTACTACCACGTTTTTCTTATTATATTTTGAAATGATATTATTAGATGCATACAAATTTAGAATTATTTTGTCTTCTTGGTGTGTTGACACTTTCATCGTTATAAAATGTCTCTTTTTGTCTTTATTAATGCTCTTTACTTTAAAATCTATTTTATCTGATATTGCTATAGTTATATCAGATTTCTTTTGTTAATATTTACATGGTATCTCTTTTCCCATCCTTTTATTTTCAGCCTTCTTTGGCTTAATATTGAAGGTAGATCTCTTCTAAGCAGCATATAGGTTGTTTTTGTTGTTGTTGTTGTTGTTGTTGTTGTTGTTGTTTTTAATACAATGACAAGGCTTGTCTTTTACTTGGAATGTTTATTTAGGCTGTTTGCAAATAATGTAATTACTGGTATATTTGGGCTTAAATCTACCATTTTACTATTTGCTTTCTATTTGTTCTACCTGTTCTGTATTGTTTTTTTTCTTTTTTCTCTTGCTCTCTCTTGGATTGCTTGATGATTTTTTTAGAATTCCATTTTCCCTCTCTATTATCTTATTAATTAAACATTCTATTACTATTCTTGTAATGGTTACCTTAAGAGATTACAAAGTGCATCCTCAATATTATTAAACTTTAATGTAAATTATTTTACCTCACTTTCCAACATAGAGTGCTCTTAAAATATATATTAGATCCCTTGCTTGCATTTCCCACTCCTATCTGTGATTCCAAAGCCTGCGCTTTCCTCTATATATTACTGCCTTGGAAAGCTAGTGATGCTGGTCCTATACCTTGGCCCTTTAGCACAAGTAAAGGATTTTTATCTCCCTTTCCTTGTCACATCAAGAGAAGTTGATGAACTAGTACCCATATATATGTGTAATTTCATAATATATGTGTACCATTCCAAGCAAATGTAACATAGCCAGATTCATTTTTTTTATGCCTACAGCGGCTGGTCTTCCTACTTAGCTTCTGCGGTCAGACATCTTGCTTGTTTGTTCAGGATGGCGTGGCCATATACCATGGACGGTGGCTCCACTGGGGCGCGAACACAGGACTTTCTGCATGTAAAGCAGACGTGTTAACCGTTACACCATGGAACCACATCCAACATAGCCAGATCCTGATTCCTAGAAGTTCACTATCTCAAAGGAGAAGCAATGTGGTAAAGTTGGAAAGTTGTATGTATTGAAGCTGGGGTAAGTATCCAGGCTGGATGGAACTTGGAAACATTTTTTACTCTCTCTGGACCTATCTTCATTATAAATAGGTATAATTTGATATTCTTGAATCTACCACTAGATGTCAGCAAACCCTAGAAAAGAGTGAGTTGTTCAGGCTGTGGGATCCTGGGTGTGTTTATCCCATTCTTTTCGTTTTAATGTATTTTCCAAATGTTCTGCAAAGAATATGTATCATTTAAGTTCTAGGAAAAATAAAATTTATTTTACTTATAGCAGGCATTTAAGAGAAGTGAGGAAAATAATACAGTTATCACTGTCAAGCTGTCAATGGGTCTTCTGTAACCCCAGTATTTTTCCTAAACACAAGGCTGATTCTCACCCTCCCTGAGATCAGTTTCTACATCTTTAAAATGAGAGTAATAATCCTCCTTCAAAGGATTGATCTAAGTGTGTAATGCCACCATGTATCTGCAAGGGCAGAGCCTTGTGCAAATTGATCCCTACCCAGTTAAAGAGGCATACAGAGAACACAAGAGTCCGTTGAGGGATGGATTAGTCCACAGTGCGGGTTACCCAGAACACAGAGAACTTGTGAGACAGGGTTGGAAATGTAGTCTGGATTCACGGTGTAAGGAATGCAAGCTGGGGAAAGGAGTTTGCAATTCTCTTGGTAAGCTGGCAGGTTGCTTCTGAAGGTATTTGTGTGATGATATTAGAGCCAGCTTCAGGGAAAACTGCTCTGGGCAACTGTGTGTAAAGTGTCTTGGAGAGAGGCAGGTGGAAGATTTCCAAAACCCTTACAGGGAAATGGTTCTTGGGGGCTTAAACTACTACCTGCTTTCTCCCCAGGGCGGGGCACTCTTTACAGTGTGGACAGGTCAGCCAACCTTGATGAAGAGAGAGGGAGGGGGAGGGGGAGGATGGAGAGAAGGGAGAGGAAATGAATAAAGTGTATATAAAACTGAATTGATATTCTTTTAGTCTTTTAATATAAGAAACCATTTTTAAAGCACAATTTGTACCATCTTATACCTCTATTCAATAAGAACATTTAAAAACATTTTGTTTCTTCTAAAAAGTACCTTTTTATTAAAAAAAAGAAGAAGAAGAAGAGATGAAATGAAGACAGATGTCCCTGGTGATCAGAATCAGAGTTACAATACTGAAAGTCTCAGGACAAGAGGCTTTATGAGGGAAGAGGGAATCCTAGGGAGGGGCGTGGACTTGGCTTCAGTCTAGTCTTTCTAGAATTTGCCACCCACTAGCAGCAATCTCTCTGAAAATATGACCTTCTGCGGTCTCTAAACTCTAAAACTAGACATCTGCCTCCTGCCTGAGCTGAAGAGAAAGCTGAATATGTGAATGTGTGATTATTTGAAGTGAAGAAGTTTGATATAGAAACACACACATACATAGATACACTGTCAAATCAGTTGTTCTAACCTACTCTTTTCCCAACAAATCATCATATTATAAACACATTTCCAAAACATAATGTGTACTCAAATTTTGTCAGTTGGGTTACATATTTTTGCTCTTTACAAATTTTTGTCTTAAAAAATCTTTCTGATTATAAAATTTCAAACAAGTCAAAAACATATATGTGTAAATTGACATTATCCTGTATATCCCATCTGCTTGACCCTCACTCCCTGACCCAAAAATAGTCACTGAAAATAGACAGGTGCATGTTCTACAGGTGCATTTCTTTCCATGTAATTTGTTAATGTATAATTACATATAAACAAAATATATAAAATATTCTAAAGTATACATGTTCTTCAAAATTATAAGCATGTTATACATATTTTTCTGTAACTTACCTATTTCACTTAATGTGATATATCTGATTTTTGATCGTATTTAATTAGCTAATGTTTATTAGGCACAAATATTGCTCTTTAAGTGAATTTTCTGTTAACTTTGTCCACCCATCGATCTGCCTAACACCTCACAAATATGAACACTATAGAGTTTGCAAATATTCTTGACTTTTCCCATGACTTTTACCTTCTTTCCCACAATACAGAGTTTTAATTTTTTTGGTATTATTAATTAAAATTGTAGTTTTGCAAATCCAAAATTATTACATCAAAATTTTATATTAAAATAAATAATAAATTACACCCATTAAGATGGCTGTTATTTTTCATTAAGAAAAAAGTAGGAAATAACAAGTGTTGGTAAGGATGTGGAGAAATTGGAAACTGCATTTGTTGGTGGGAAAGTAAAATGTTGCAGCCATTGCAGAAAACAGTAAAGAGGGCCCTCAAAATATTAAACATAAAATTACCATGGGATCCAGAAATTTCACCCAAAATAAGTGAAAGCAGGGACTGAAACAGATATCTGTGCATCAATGTTCATAGCGGTATTACGCATACTGACAATATTCTCTACTTAGCCAAACTTTAGTTGTGCACCTCTAAATCCTCTTCGCAACTAGGCCTTGACCTTTGGACCCCAGTGTTCATCTTTGCATAGCCGAACTTTAGCAAAAATTCTGCTAAGTCAACTTAGCAAGAATCCTCACCTCAATTTCTGATCACCCCAGGCTGCCTTTAGCAAGGATCCTGGCCAGATCAGTTTAACCAGAATCCCCCCTACTTATCCCTGATATTTCCTCTTCCTATTTTTCATATAAATCATATAAATCCTCAAGGAGGATTTATAGTTGTGTTCAGAATTGAGTCCAGTTCTATACAGAGGTCTCTTTTTCCCTATAGCAAGTTTCTGATTTTTTTTTTTTTTTTACTACTAAATCTACTATACAGCTCTGGTTTTCTTCAACGACAATAGCCAGAAGATGGAAACAACCCAAATGCCCATAGATAGATGAATGGATAAGCAAAATATGACATATTTGTACAACAGAATTTCATTCAGCCTTTAAAAAATTAAATTCTGATGCATGCTCCAATAAGGATGAACCTTGAAAACCTTATGCCAAGTAAAAACAAGCCAGACAAAAAGGGACAAATACTATATGATTCTACTAATGTGTGGTATCTCAAGTAGTGAAATTCATAGAGACAGAAAGTAGAATGATGGTTGCCAGGGGCTGGGAGGAGGAAAGAATAAGAAATAACTGTTTAATGGGTATGGAGCAGGATGAAAAAGTTATGGAGATGAATGTCGGTGATGGTTGTACAACATTATGAATGTACCTAACACAACTAAATGATATACTTAAAAAGATTCAAATGGTAATTTTTATGTTATATATATTTCCTATAATGATCTATATTTTATATATATATATATATATATATATATATATATCAAAAGAGAGAGAGAAAAAGGAAGGGAAGGGAAGGGGAGGGGAGGGAAGGGAAGGCAAGGGAAGGGAAGGAACATGCCCATTGTAATAGAAATTGAGCAATACACTGGGGAGCATCAGGTGCCAGCCCCCAGGGAGATGAGAACACTCAGAGCCCTGGAGGCTTCAGGATACAAAGATCAAAGCTATAGAGTAATTCCATCTTTAACTCAGCCCACACTGGATAGGGATTTCTCATTAGGTTCACATATGCAAGAATACCAGGAGGAATGGCTCACTGGGGCCATTTTAGGGACTGCCTATCACAGCATCATTTGCTTATCTCTGTATATTGCTTCCTGGGAATGCTCTCATAAGTCATGAGACTTAGCCCTAGATAATTTGCAAATATTTGCTCTAGCCATTTTGGACAAAATTTGCTGATTTTTTTTTTTTTTTGCCACACAGCATTTTAAGTTTTTCAGTAATATTATAATTTAAAGTACTACAGCTCATTATTTTTTTTTTAAAAAAAGCAATACCCCAGGCAGCATTAATTGCCCAAGGAGATTAGATCATTCAAAACCCTTGTGGCTTCAGGAAACAATAGGAAACCTTGAGAGTAATTTCAGGTTTCACTACTGAGCAGGCATTTCTTGATTTACTTAACCATCTCCCAACTTCCTATAGCCTGATCTGAATTAACAATTTAATAATAAGTAACTTGAATAGCAGTTAAGATCAAGGGAGATCTTAGGAGCCTGGTGTTTAAATCCCTCGCCCACAAGGTTTCCCAGGTGGGAGAGATGATGAAATCACAATGCCACATGAGCCGTTCTATGAATCAGTGACTGGTTCCCTCACACTTCAGAAGTGACATATTGTCACCTATTGCTTGAGTCTATGGCCCAGATCATGGGCCTGGGTACACTTCACACTGTGTCCCCTTCCCTTTAACTCCAGGCCATGGACATCCACCAGCCCCCTCAGCTCACTGTGATTCTCTACGTATTCTGTAAATGGTAAATGTCACCTTTGTTTGATTGTTATTGTATGCACCCATGATTCTCAAACTGTGGTCCCCGGACCAGCAGCATCATTATTACCTGGGAACTTGTTAGAAGTGCATATTCTTGGGCCTCACCCAATGCAACCCAGCAATTAGAGTTTATACATCCTATAGATGAAACAGGGTAAAGTTTGAGATCTTCTGCTCTAACCCAGAAATAACTGATTGAGTTTTATATGTTATCACCTCTCTGAACCTCAGTTTCCTCAGTAGACGTAACAAATTCCCCTATTTCGCCACAGTGGTGTGAGGAATAAATGGGAAATTTTTTGCAAATGTCATCTGTTGATAATTCTGTGTTGTAAAGTGAATTATCTCTTGGAGCTGGGAAAAGAATAGAAAATCTTTATGCCATTTTCTTTTTCTTTTTCAATGTGCTAAAACTAACCTAAAATAGTCTTTTAAAATGTGCTTTCTTCATATTTCTTAACTACTAAGTGTAGAGGTTAGCTTATAGTGGTGATTTGAGATTCTGCTTGACCAGAAATTCTGCTAGGATTTTTCCTAGAAGAGAAACATGTTTAGGTCTTTTTGTGGCCTTAATTTTTGTTTTAATTTTTATTTTTAGTTACCATATATTTTAAACATTAATGTACAGAATATATTATTCATACAAGCATCCATATGTAAAAATAACTAGATTAAATACATGTTTATATTTTGCTGCATATGATTCAAAGTTCCATTTAGAAAAAAAATGTAATAAAAAGAGCCAGTTCCCCACTAAAAATATGTGCTTTCTTGTCCTTTCTTTATCTTCTAGGTGACTATAATAGAAAATGTAGTGAGAAAATCTATTTTTTTAATGTCTCGCACACAATAGGACTTTGACAAATGTTGGTCCTAGCCTACCTGCTTTCTCTCTCACATAGAAGAGATGACTTTGACATAAACTACATAAAGCATTGGTCAGGCAAAGCGACAATAGACAACATAAGCCTCAGAGTTAATGCAAACATTGCCATCTTGCCTGGAACACTGTCTGTAACATACAAGCCATTCAGTAAATGGGAATGAATGAAAGTGACTCCTGGGCTCAGTCTCTGGATGATCACCCATCTCTTCATGCCGAGGGCTGCAATCATGATGACCTCTGGTAAATGGAAAGAAGCAGCTTCTGAGCACCTCTGTGTATCAGGCTTTGTTCTAGGTGTTTGAGATACTTTAGTGGAAAAAAAACAACAACAACAACAAAGCCTTTGCCCTCCATGCAGCTTATATTCTAGATTTTTAGAATATAGAGGAAGAAACTGACAATAAACAATGAATACCATATACACTATAATGTCAGTTAGTGACAAGTTCCCAGAAATAAATCCACATCTATAACTCATTTAATATATGACAAAGGAGGCAAGAATATACAATGGGTTAAAGATAGTCTCTTCAATAAATGGCACTGGGAAAATTGGACAGATATATGCAAAAAATGAAACCGGACCACCTTCTTACACCATATACAAGAATAGACTAAAAATAGATTAAAGACTGAAATGTAAGACTCAAAACCATAAAACTTCTAGAAGTAAACATAGGCAGTAAACTCTCTGATATTGCTACTAGTAATTTCTTTTCAGATATATCTCCTTGGGCAAGGGGAACAAAAAAAAATAAACAAATAGCAGATAGAATTATTATTCCATTTGCACCTGGATAAATAGCTGATGCTAATTCTGGGGTATTTATATACAATATAAGTCTAGAATATCTTATCATATTATTTAGCAAAGAAGCTCTCAAAGATTCCTTGGGTGAAGGAAGGCCATATCAAAAGAACACAGGACATAACCTGAAGTGATTTCCACTGGCCAAGGATAGAATTTGAGCTTAAAAAAGATTATAATAGATCAAAACACCTTAAATATGTTTTTTAAAACTGTCAAGACAATTGTCAGAAAAGACATGCAAATTACTATTAAATATATGAACAAAAATCAACTTTATTCATAATAAAAGGAATATAAGTTAAACTAAAATAAGAGAGTTCCAGTCAAGATAGTAAAGTAGGTAAATGCCGTACTTTCCTCCTCTCAAGACCACATCAAAATTACAACTACAGAACAACCATCATTGAGAATCACCTGAAATCTAGCTGAACAGAAGAAGTCTTACAACTGGGGACACACAGAACAGGCCACCTGGTAGGAAGGGCAGAAATGCAGAACAGGCTGGCCACAGACCCACATGTGGCAGTTGAGAATTGAAAGAGATAGCTGTGGAGGTCACCCCAGAGAAGCAAGGGGTCCCAGCCCCATACCAGGATCCCCAGTCCAGGGTTTCAGTACAAGGAAGAAAAGACCCCAAAACGTCTGTCTGTGAAAACCAGCAGATATTGTGGCAGAGACAGAGGGTGGTTATAATTCCACTTAAAGAGCCCACACACAAATTTACTTGCTGACAGACTCACTCGCTCTGAGCTCTAGTGCTGGGGTAGCTGCTGGAAACGCTCTGGGGACATAAGGGGAGAAACTGAGTTGTCTGGCTTCAGGGTGAGGGCTGAAGGGGCAGCTTTCTCCCAAACAGAAGTGCTGGCAGAAGCCACTGTTTCTATGTTGAGCCCTCGTGCCTCCTGGCACACAGACACAGGTGGCTGCCATATCTGAGTCTCCAACAACCTGGCTAACACCGCTCGCCCTGCCCTGGTGATTTCCTGAGGCCTCCGCCCACCCAACTTGTGGGTCCACCCAAGCTGCTTCCTGTGGCTTTTCTACAAATGGCCTGTCTTAGTTCACGCTGCAGACTTTCCTAAAATCTCTCAAAAGTTCACAAAACCTAAACATGCAGCATCTGGCCTGAGTATGCCCCGTACATCTTGCTGAGCAGCCTCAAGCCCAGCACTAGTGGCAACCAGCCTCGCTTTACAGCTTGGCCTCTCGAGGCACATCCAAGCCCAGCGAGGGTGATAACTACCTGCTGATTGATTGGCAGCTCATGCCAGTTGGCCCAAGGCAGGGCACAAGCTATGAACTTGGCCTTCAGTGGGGCCCCTCCCAGGAGGCCCTGGCTTGCACACCTGGCAGCCAGATTTGGTCTGAGCCAGAGCATCATCTGGGACCACATCCAAGGATGACACACCCAAAGGGCAGACTGGACAGGCACTTGAGCCCTGAAAAAGTGAATCCTGCTCCATGAGCAACAGCTCCTACACTGTAGTCACCAGCTAGTCCTCACAACCAATCAGCCTAAGGGTCAATCCCTCCCATTGACATGCAAACAGCAACCACGGCTCAACTACAACAAGAAGGCACACACCACACATACAAAGGACATACCTGGAGTACCCAGCTCAGATGACCAGGGAGATTACACCACTGGGACCCACAGGACACCTACTACATAAGACTACTTGACTAAGACTGGGGAACTTAGTAGCCCTACTTAATACATAGAAACAAACACAGGGAGGCAGCCAAAATGGGGAGACAAAGTAACCCATCCCAAACGAAAGAACAGAATGAAGCTTCAGAAGAACTAAACAAAATAGAGACAAGCAATCTATCAGGTGCAGAGTTCAAAACACTTTTTATAAGGATTCTCAATGAACTTAGGGGAAGAGTAGATGAACTCAGTGAGAACTTTAACAAAGAGATAGATGACATAAAAGTGGGCATAGAAAACATAAAAAAGAGCCAGTCAGAAATGAAGAATACAATAACTGAAATGAAGAATATCTCTGGATGAATCAACAGTAAATTAGATGAAGCAGAGGATCGAATCAGTGATTTAAAAATTAGTTAGCAGAAAACACCCAATCAGAGCAGCAACAAGAAAAAATAATCCAAAAAATAAGGATAATTTAAGGGGCCTCTGGGACAACATCAAGCATACCAACATTCACATCATAGGGGTACCAGAGGAAGAAGAGAGAGAGCAAGGAATTAAAAACCTATTTGAAGAAATAATGACTGAAAACTTCCCTAACCTCGTGAAGGAAATAAACATACAAGCCCAAATAGCACAGAGAGTCCCAAACAAGATGAACCCAAAGAGGCCCACACCACAAAATTAAAATGTCGAAAATTAAAGACAAAGGGAGAATCTTAAAAAGCAGCAAGAGAAAGGTAGTTAGTTACCTACAAGGGAGCTCCCATAAGACTGTCAGCTGATTTCTCAACAGAAGCTTTGCAGGCCAGAAGGATTGGTGCAAAATATTAAAAGTGGTGAAGAACAAGGACCCACGACCAAGATTACCCAGCAAAGTTATCATTTAGAATAGAAGTACAGATAAAGAGTTTCCTAGTCAAAAAAAAAGCTAAAAGAGTTCATCACCACCAAGCCAGTATTACAGGAAATATTGGAGGAACTTCTTTAAGAAGAAAAAAAAAAGTATCAAAAATATGAATGATGAAACGGCAATAACCACATATTTATCAACAAATACTTCAAATGGAAAAGAATTAAATACTCCAATCAAAAGATAAGGTGGCTGAATGGATAAGAAAACAAGACCTTTGCATATGCTGCCCACAAGAGCACTTCAGATTAAAAGACACACACAGATTGAAAGTAAAGGGATTAAAAAAGGTTTTTCATGAAAATGGAACTGAAAAAAAAAATCTGGGGTAGCAATACTTATACCAGATAAAATAGACTTTAAAAAAAAGGCTATAACAAGAGACAGAGAATGACCCAGTAATCCCACTTCTGGATATTTATCCAAAGAAACCCAAAATCCTACTTTGAAGGGACATGTGCATCCATATGTTTATTGTGGCATTATTTGCAGTAGCCAAAATATGGAGGCAAACTGGGTGTCCACAAATGGAGGAATGGATAAAGAAGAGGTGGTACATATATACAATGGAATATTACTCAGTCATAAAAAGAATGAAATCTTGCCATCTGTAACAACATGGATGGACACAGAAAGTATTATGCTGAGTAGAAGAAGTCAGACTGAGAAAGACAAATGCCATATGATTTCACTTACATGTGAAAGCTAAAGAGCAAAATAAACTAACAAATGAAATAGAAACAAATTCATAGATACAGAGAATATTTTGAGGGTTGCCAGATGGGAGGATGGTTGTGGGATGGGGGTGGGTGAAAAAGGGGAAGGATTAAGAAATACAAATTGGCAGTTTCAAAATAGTCATGGCGATATAAGGTATAGCATAAAGAATATAGTCAATAATATTGTAATAATTATGTGTGGTGTCAGATGGGTACTAGATTTATCAGGGTGATAACTTTGTAAGATATAAATGTCTAATCACTATGTTGTACACCTGAAACTAATATAATATTGTATGCCAACTATAATTGAAAAAAAATTAATATTTTTTTAATTGAAAAAAAACCAACAACTGTGTACAGAAAGCTTACAAGTTTCATCTTAGCTAGCCGTCCCTGATATGACAAATTCTTGGACACCTGGAAGCACCATATTCTTGGTATTCAAACTATAATCAGAGATTGAGTTGCATCAGAATCATCTGAGAGCTTGCTAGGAATTCAGAATATAGTTCTCACTCCAGACCTATTGGATTAGAGTCTTCATTTCAAACAGATTTCCCAGATGATCTGTATATACATTTAAGTTTGAGAAGCACTGGTCTATAGAACATTGAATCATCTGAAACAAAACAGTTAAGCTCTTACAGCCATGGAGTTTAGGGTGTTAATGCTAAAAGCACTCCGTAATAATAAATAC
Source organism: Pteropus medius (assembly GCF_902729225.1). Taxonomy (NCBI): domain Eukaryota; kingdom Metazoa; phylum Chordata; class Mammalia; order Chiroptera; family Pteropodidae; genus Pteropus; species Pteropus medius. The sequence continues at coordinate 295,930 of NW_024345599.1, forward strand.
TATTTATATACAATAAAAATATTTACATTCATTTTGTCATTGAATCAAAAAACTCAACAACTTAGCCAATTAAAATCAACTTGAGACTGAAACTTAAAAGCTCACCATCTGAAATAGGAAGCACCCTTGTAAACACTACAGGCTTGGGAGTTAAACAAAGCCTGGATTTGAGTCCTGCTTATTCCACTCACTGGTTGAGTGATCCTGAAAGAACAACTTAATATTTCTAAATATCCATTTCTTCTCCTATAAAATGGTGATAATAATAGTACTTTATTTTTAGAGTGGTGGTGAGAATTAAATAAGAAAACCTACATAAAGTGTCTGGCATGTGGTAGTTGCTCATTAATTAAAGTTCTTTCCCTCCCTGCTACATTCCTTCTGAAAAGAAATTAATATGGAATAAAACTAACAGCCCAACCATGCCTTGGAAAGCCTTTGAAAATTTAAGAACAAAAAGAAAAATTAGCACTATTTTGTACATGATGTGGTAAATTTAATATCATTTTTGTGTGCTACAATGAATTGGTCTCATGGAACTAGGGTTGAAAGAAAAACCATTACATTCTTTTCAAATGAATTGCTGAGATTTCCTTTCAGTTTTTGGACTCTCTAACTTACTATTAGAGATGCATATTATATTTGTCCATGCTCTCTGGGAAGCATGTTTTGGCCTGGTATCTTTACCTGTCAAAATAGAGATACAAGCACAGACAAAAAAAAGGGAGTAAATACTGAGTAGTCAGTCAGTGGGCAACCTAGCTTCCAGATAGCCTTTCCCAATCTAGGACCACCACCATTGAAACTTCTCTTTACATTTGTTTCCTCATCTGATTGTTCTCTGACACACCCAGCCCCACTTCCCACACAGTTCTATAAATACCAGTAGCAACTTTGTCGGGGTTTTGTTGTTGCTGCTGTTGCTGTGAGGAAACAACTACAATGACAGCACCAGCTTCCCCTCCCTTTAAGTATGGGTTGGACTTGATGACTCACTTCCAACTGAAAGAATATAGCACGAGCAGTGATATACGATTAGATCACAAAAGGCCTCACAACTTGCTGGCTTATCTCTCTCAGATCATTCCCTCTGGAGGAAGCCAGTAGCTGTGACATGAGGACACTTAACCAGCCCTGCGAAGAGATCTACATGGTAAAGAACTGAGGCATCTTACAAATAGCTCTATGAGCCATTTTGAAAGTGGTTCCTTTAACTCCAGTCAAACCTTCAAATGACCACAATCCCAGCGGACATCTTAACTGCAACCTCATAAGAGACCCGGAGCCAGAATCACCCAACTTAGCCATTCCCAAATTCCTGACCCTTAGAAATATGTGAGATAATAAATGTTTGTTGTTTTTAGCTGCTAAATTTGGGTAAGAGATAGCTAATAAGGAACTTTTCAAATAGTTTGCTTCACTCACAAAACAGACATATATACTACTAGAAGCAATATATGAAGCTGTCATTCTATGTCCCATGGTATTGTTTAACAAATCTTCACATATCTGCTCTTTTTCATGTATTACTCCATCAACTTTCGTGGAGGCTATAGTATTTATTTAGGGGTGAAACTGTATGAGCAAAATGAACACACCTGAAAGTATAAGAAACCAACCAAGGGGAGCTGAAATATATGCTCAAAAAGAACCAAGAGATGAGAAATCAGGGTGGCTGGAGAAGTAAAAAGTTGTTTCAAATAGGAGGTAAAACATTTTCAGTATATTCTGCAGAGAATAAAATTGTTTTTCTAACTAACAAAATCATAAACTAATATCAATTGAGAAATACTAATTTGGAAACAAATGGAAGAGCCAACATTATATGTAGCAAATTTTCCTATCTAGCTCACATAAACTTCTGTAAATTTGAAGATACTGTTGTAACAATTGGTGGACTATTTGTCCTTGATCTAGTCAGCAGTGAGAGCTTCTAGAACAGAAGGAAAATATGTCATTGCAATCCATAAACAATAAAGCCAACTTTTAATTGAAAATAAATATGTACTGAGCACCTACTGTGTGCCAGGCAAGGGACTCTGCTTGGAAAAAGGTAGCTTACCTTAACTACCCCTTATTTTGTAACTCCAGCCCATCTACAGACCCCTCCTCTTCAGGGTAGGAACCCCAGGCCCATCCCCTCCTCTTCTCCCTCCTTGATACCTTTCTTCCACAAAATAAATAAGAATATGAACAAGGAATCTGGAAAGAGAATTGGAAAAGGTGGGGCAAATTCATGCCATTGCCGCAAATGGGAGACTGCATAATAATAAACATCATATATATACCATGAATTTAAACTAAAGATATATATATATATATATATATCTATATATATATCTTTTTATATATATATAAAGATATATATATAGATATATATATAGATATATATAGATATATATATATCTATATATCTTCATTTCCTCCACTCTTCTCTAATTTCCAGCAACCTATTTTTTTGTTTTGTTTTGTTTTGTTTTGTTTTGTTTTACTAAAGATAAGGCTGATTCTCTCCCTCCTGGAGACCGTTTCTTCTTCTCTAAAATAAGAGTAGCAATGCTCCCTCAAGGGGTTAATCTGAAGATGTGACAATGTCATGTGAATGAGGGCCAACCCCTGTGAAAATTGAACCCTAGCATGTTAAAGGAGCGTGGGAAATGTGGAGGCTCTTGAGGGAACAGAAAATAGTACAGTTCTCCAAAAGCACAGAGGGCTTGGGAAAGAGGAATGGAAAATGTCGTCTGGATCCATGGGATGGAGAGCCAGCCAAGGACTCTACAAATGATGTTATAAAATCCAACCTGACTAATATACTATTGGCTGGAGCAGGCGTAAGGATACTTCTGCATAAGTATGTCAAAAATAATGTTATTTCAAGTCATAATGACATACAAATGTTATCTTTTGTCTCCTTCCACTTATTTCATGGTCGTATTTCTTGTGTTTAATATACATTCTGTCTTATTTTCTAGAATTCTAACTCCTAAATTTAATGCTATGTAAAGCTGTGTACATATATAATTTGCATTTTACGCACAACTTTCTGACAGCAATGTTGTTTCAAGACCTTGGGGGATAGAGAGAGATGACAGCCAAGGTAAGCAGTATATCCTTCTGTTGATAGGTAATAGGATGCCTCTGAGAGTGTCTGGGTGATGAGATCACAGCCAGCTCAAGGGAAACTGATACAGGCAGCTGTGAGCTGTTAGATAAATTATTCTGACACCTGTTAAAATGGTAAGGAAGACTTTATTCAAGACTATTGCAGTAGGGGAGAGAAATTGAACTCATCTCTAAATACAGCAAAGACAACTGAGAATTTAAAACCGGTGAGTAAAGCAAGGGGGTTAGTGGATGGAAAATTACTAAACTAAGAGGAAACAACAGTGGATGGGGGAATTCTTGCTAAAGGCAGGCCAAGGACTTAGACATCAAGGAACACGTTCAGATATCGAGAGTGATCAAATATCAAGGGTGGGGAGGATTCTTGCTAATCTGACTTAGCAGGATTCTTATTAAAGACAGTCCAAGGGCAACAGGCCAAGGTCATGGCCTATAATGAGAAGGGGGCTCAGAGGAGCCTGACAAAAGTTTTATCAAGGAGAGTGTCTTTGCCAGGGCACAGTGGCCTGAAGAGAGGATGACAGAGGTGAGGGGAAGTCTGAAAAGCCTTTACAGAGGTGGAGTACTGGGGGTATGGGTAGGGGTTGCTCTTTCTGACTCGCCTTTCCTACATGTAGACAGGTCCTCTGATGAAGGAAGGGAGGAAAACAGATCATCTGAGAGAACATCCTCTTAATGACCTCAGATGTCCAGTCATATGTCATTGATCAGTGTGGTAATCCACATCCTAATCCCCAGAACCTGTGAATGTTAGCTTATCTGGGAAACGGATCTCTGCGAATGTAATTAAATTAAGGATTTTGAGATGGGGAAATTATCCTGGATTATCTGGGATACCATTACAAATGAATTCATAAGACAAGGCAGAGAGGGATTTGACATACAGAAGAGGAAGGGGCAATGTGACCATGGAGACAGAGATTGGAGTAATGCAGGCACAAGCCAAAGAATGCTGACAGCCACCAAAATCTGAGGAGAGACAAGGAATAGATTCCCCCTTAGATCCTCCAGAGGGTCTAAGCCCTGCCAATACCTTGATTTCGTCTCAGTGAAACTGATGTTGAATGTCTGGCCTCCAGAACTCTGTGAATATAAATTTCTGTTCTAAGCCACCAAGTTGGTAGCAATTTGTTACAGCAGCCTCAGGAAATTAATATGTCAGAAGAGCAATAGAAGTTGGTTGAACCTCAGGGCTATCACCAACATTGTCTTCCTGCCTGTCACACACCAGCCACTCAGTATTTGGTAATGAATGAATGGAGGTGACTGACTACTGGGCTCTGTTTCTGGGTGAGTACCCACACCATACTTTCAGGAAGAGAGTCTGTCTCAGTGGGCTCTGAGAGTTCCTTGTCTTGCCCCTGCCCTTGTGGCTCCTCCTCTTTTTTTCTGCAAAGTCATGCCTGCTCTTCCCTCCTGGTCTCTTTCTTACCTCTCTAAATTCAGGTCTAAATTCAAAGGTTAAATGGTTCCACAGTGTAGCAGTTAGCACATCTGCTTTACACGCAGAAGGTCCTGGGTTCACACCCCAGTGGAGCCACAGTTCATGGTCTACGGCCATGCCACCCTGAACAAGCCCAAAGTCTGATCTCGGAAGCTAAGCAGGGTTAGGCCTGGTTAGTACTTGGATGGGAGACCACCTAGGAAGACCAGGTGCTGTAGGCATAAATAATAATAAATAATAAAAATAAATAAATTCAAAGGTTTATAAGATATAAGAACTGCATCTGCACTGGTACCTGGCAATTCTGGGGATACCAGAATTGATATAATGTTGATTGCTCCCTGGCAAATGGATCTACTACAAGTCAATGAATGTTATTAGCTGAGTGTGGAATTTACTTAATGTGTGACGGTTTGCCACATGTATCAAACTGCAACAACATCATGCAACACTACCATCACTATCTCCATGTAACAGATGAGGAACCAGTTTCAGATATATTTTCACATCCAAAGTCATAGAGCAAATAAAAGACTGAAACAGGAGGCTGACCGACATCTGTCTGACTGCTAAGTACTAATTACTTCCTTCTAAAATGGAATCCATTATAACAGATTGCAAAAACCATGGTTCCACTCCCCAGGGCCTCCACTGGCACCTGTGCAACCTAGAATGGCCCCTGAAATCTAAATTTCAGAACCAAATAATACCCAAATGTTAAGCCCCAAACGATAAAGAAGCAGCTAGAGTTCTGTCCTCAACTCCACCTCCAACTCCCACATACATGTGTGTGAACTTTCACACTAGCATATTCCTTGCCTGTGCAGCACACATAATCTACTCCTTGTCCTCCTCATTCTCCATGGCTCTCTCTGTCCTTCATGTCCCTCAGGCAAACCTTCTTTCTGAGACCAGCCTTTTGGTCAGGGTTGAGCCAAACCCCGTACGTTCTTAGAATGTATCCATTCTCCCATCCCTGGGTCTCACGAGCTTTATACAGGTCTCCTATATTCAGAACTGGACAGGATGGGGGTGTGTGCCCAGGGAAAAGATGGGGAACAAGAAAAGAGGGGGGCATAGCATGACAAAGCTGATAGTCTGACACCCAGGGGTCACTTCTTTGCTGAATTTACCAAGTCTTCAACATAGTGGAAGTCAGAAAGCTGATTTGTAGCATGGATTTGTCTTCCTTCAAGGGATAACTCATATGCCAATACTCAGAAACCTACTGGAACTGAGCAGATTCGAAAGACTGTGGAGAAAGACTTGCACAAGTCCACTTGTGTGTGGTCTGTGGAACCTCCTTGGAAGGTACTCATGATTCATATATTTGGTGAGAGCCTAGAAAGCAGTTGGTGGACAGACACCCCTGAAGTAACTGGTGAAATGGACTCAATGGAATTCTGTCTACTGAGCAGAGGCTCAAGAGTCTCCAGGAAATAATTCAAGCTGTGGCCACTGCTTAAGACGAGGTACATCTGGAGAACTTGTGGGGAGGCCTGGCATAAGACTATTTAAGGTCATAATGGGTATGGAAGGGTCTTCTACAAAAGAAAATTCATCTGGGGGAGAAAGAGCCAAGCACAATGAACTCAGCCGAAGAACAAAGCTTTGCCATTAGGGGAGTATAGCTATTATAATGACAGCACTGGGACTAGGACTCTTCTTGGTGCCTGTTCCAATATCTCATGATTTAGCATAGGAAAATGGTTCAAAAATAATTGCTGAATAAATTATGGCGATTCTCAGAAGTTGTTTCTCAGTGCCCATCTCTTCTTTCAGAAGCCGAACATTCTCTTTTTTCAGAGGGCTGTTATCTGGTGGGTGGTGTGTTCTATTCATGTGTCTGTGCCGATCACTGCTGGGGGACAGTGGCCTCCACACACAGGCTCCAGGCACAACCTAAACTGGTCACTTCCAGATTGGAGTCCTGCATGGCGCTAACCTGGTGCCCCCTGGGACATGCCTGCTTTGCATTCACAAGACTGAATTTCCACCAGTGTGGGAGCGGGTTGTGCAATGGCCCTTGTGACTCTCCCAGCTTGGTATCAGGCATAGCGAGTGGAATTTCATTTAATCAGTGGTTACCTCTTTTGTAATAGTCCTCCAGGCCCATTTTGGAGAGATCCTCCTTTTTGCTGACAGCTTAGGAATTCTCTGATGGAAAAGGATCTTGATTTGGAAAAGAATTTGCAATGCATTTTCATATCAATTTGCTGGTGGGGGAGATACAGAAGATGTGCCATGCTTACAGATAGGATGGTGTCTGGTTTAGAGGCCTCCTTTGTAGTTGGATGAATACGGCAATAAATGAATGGGTGAATGAAGAAATCCACGCAGAAGCCCGTGGTTCTGAGCATCAGAATCACCTGCAGGGCTTGTTAAAACAGATTGTTGCACCCCATCCCCAGAATTTCTGATTCAGTCAGTCTGGCATGGAGCTTGAGACTTTGCATCTCTAACAGGTGAATGAGAGAATCATGAGCTTGGAACCAACTACTCTGGGGAGTTTGCACGCAGGCTCTGTCTTTTAGCAATTATGTGAACTTCTAAAATGTTTGGGACTTGTTGAGGCTCAGCTTCGTTTTCAGTTAAGTTAGAATTATGACTCTTATCTCACAATAGTGTTGAGAACATTAAATGAGAAACCCTCCGGGAAGCATTTGACACAGTGTCAGACACACAGTGGGCATTTAGAAAATGTTAGTTCCCTTCACTTCCTACGCTCTGCTCCACTGTCCTCATTTTGATGTTTTCTAAGAAGAACACTCTAAGGTAAAATGTTCTCTGAGATGGTATCAAGGGTATAAGACCCACTCTGGTCTTAGCCATAATAGTCCAAGATGCATAAAGCAAGTGGATTTTGCAGGAGAATAATCTTTTTGGTATCATGATTAATCACTGCTTCTAGGTCCTGCCTTATTTTCTCCACTCAATCTGTACTTCTCCACATGAAGTAATTTATCAGGCAATAGTAATAATAGCTGACATTTATGGAGCACATCCTATGTGCCAAACACTGGGATTGATTTGTAGGCATTTTTTTTTTCATTTAATCACCACCACAACCCCTGTCTTACACCACTCATAAAAGTGAACTTGAAATGTATGAAATACTTAAATTTAATACCTGACACTGTAAAATTCCTAGAAGAAAACATAGGGGGAATGTTTCTTGACATTAGTCTCAGCAGCAATTTCCTGGAAATGATAGCAAAAGCATGAGCAACAAAAGCAAAAACAAATAAATGCGACTACATCAAACTGAAAAGCTTCCGTACAGCAAAAGAAACCATCAACAAAATGAAATGGCAATCTACGAAATGGGAGAAAATATTTGCAAATCATATATCTGATAAGGGGTTAATATTCAAAATACATAAAGAACTCATATCTCACTAGCAAAACATAAACTAACAACCCAATTAAAAATGGGTAGAGGAACTGAATAGACAGTTCTCCAAAGAGGTCATACAAATGCCTAACAGGTTCATGAAAAGATGTTCAACATCATTATAGCATCAATGAAATGGAAATCAAAACCACAATTAGATATCACCTAACACCAGTTAGAATAGCTATTATCAAAAAGACAAGAGACAACAACTGCTCGCAAGAGTGTGGAAAAAAGGAAACCCTAATTCACACTTGCTGGGAATGCAAACTGCTACAGTCATTATGGAAAACTATAAATTTTCCTCAAAAAATTAAAAATAGAACAACCATATGATTCAGCAATCCAACTTCTGGGTATGTATCCAAAGAAATTTAAATCAAGATCTCATGGAGATTTCTTCACAACCATGTTCTCACCAGAAAAATGGAGATTGTGTTCACAAAGATGGTGGACTAAGTAAATGCAGGGTTCGCCTCTTCTCAGGACCAAATTAAAATAACAACTAAATTATAAAACAATCAATGTGGGGAATCACCTGAAATCCTGCTGATCATAACACATATGTCTGTTGATATAAAGAAGCCACACTGAAGCCAGTAAGAGGGGCAAAGACGTGAATCGGGCTAGGCCCACACTCGCAGGTGGTGGGGGGAACACCAGGAGGGAGAGCACGGCTGCAGAGGCCCCTCTGAAGTAGAAAGAGGACCTGGCCCTATACAGGGGCTCCCAAGCCCAGGGTCCCAGCCCAGGGAAGAGGAGTTTCCAAAAATATCTGACAGATAAAATCAGCGGGGATTCTGGCCATCCAGATGAGATGGAAGGAGACTGAAATCCCAGATGCTTCTTTAAAGGGCCTACGCATAGACTTTCTTGCCTGTGGGCACACACCCTGGACGTTGCCAGAGGGACGAAGGCTCAAGCAAGATTCATACAGAGAAAGATTGCATTACGTGGCACCAAAGTGAGGGCTTTAGTTGGGCCCCATCCAGAGCAGTCTACAGATGTGTGCAGCTTGCCAGTGCTGAACCCTCCCCCACTCCCTGCACCACCAATTCTGAAGCTACATTGGCCCAGGGAGATCAGTCCACCCTACCCAACCCGCAAATTACCCGAGGCTTTTGTCACTGGGAGGCTGCCCCTTTTCAGGCCGAAAATTCAGTGAAGGCATCAGACCTCAGCCAGTGCTGTGTGTGCATTTCGGGGAAAACAGTTTCAGGAGGATCACTGCTGCCAACATGAGCTTGGGCAGATCACACGTATCTGTGGGCCTGTCCCCAAAAGCAGCTGGTCTTGCTGTGATTTCTGACTTTTGCAGGAACCCACGGACAAAGAACTTGCAGCTAAACTGAGGCTGTATTGGCCTGACAGCCCATGTCTCTCTGAGACCACACCCCACCCAACTCACAAATTGTCTGCAGCTGCCCATTGACAGGCAGCCACCACCACCCTGCCCCCTTTCCAGGGCCACATATTCCAGGTAGACAACAGACTTTGGCTAGCGCAGTGTGCAAATTGCAGGGAAAACAGTGGCAGGCAGATCACTACTACCAGCATGAGATACAATATCACTTGGGTGGATTGCAGGGTTCTGTGGGCCCATCCCAGATGGCAGTGGATCTTGCAGTGGACTGTGATTTTTGTGGAAGCCTGCAGACCCAGAACTGGCAGCAAATCTAGTGCTGTATAGGCCTGATGCCCCGTGTCTCACTGAGACGCTGCCCCATCCAACCCACAAATTACCTGTGGCAAGCTTGTTCCCAGGCAACCCAGTCCCATCCTGTGCTTTTCCTGGGACACAAATTTGACAGTAAACAACAGCACTCAGTTTGTATAGCCCATGCAAAGCCCATGCATCCTGGGAGAGACTTTCAGTGTCAGGCCACGAACACCTGCCCATAAGCTTCAGTAATTCTTGAATAGCTCTCGAGTGTTTACAGGCCTGAAGTGGGCACAGGCTGGCCTTGCTGCCATTGGAGACTTGTAAGGGAAGCCAGAGAGAGAGAGAGTGCCGGCATGTAAACTGACACTGCAGTGACAAGGGGAAATCTGCTCAATATATCCAGGTGATTCTCTGGGTCACGGCACCACCTAATGCACATATCACCCAGAGGCTTTTCCATTTGCGGAGTCTTATGGGCAACCGACAGGCAGCCTCAGGTCTTGAGAAGCACTGATCCTTCTGCTAAACTGCCCCAGGCCCGGTACTGGGGTTAACCCAGCCATGGCTTACAGTGTTGTCTCCTCCACTTATCTACAGATCCAGCATAGGCAACAACCATCTGCAAGTCACTTTGTAGTTCCCACCAAGTAGCCCCAAGCAATCAAAGGCAGCAGCTGATCTTAGCCTACCGGGGAGCCCCTTTTCAAGGGGCTACAAAACCAACACATTTAGAGGCTGGCACCAGACCACAACAGAGTAACTTCTGACTAGCCCCATTAGCGGTATACACAAAGGGTGGTTGCAACAAGTATACAAGCCTGCTAGGGCAAATTCCACTCAGTAGGGTCAGCTCCCACGCAGCAATTCTAACCCTGTGGGTGCAGCCAATTCCCACAGTTAGTCACCCTGAGCGTTAATCCCATCCACTGATGTGCTAACACCAATAAAGGCTTAGCTACAACAGAAGATCACACACAACTCATACAAAGATCACATTCAGAGCGCCAGCACAGGTAATTAGGGAGAGTGTGCCATTGGGCCACACAAGACACCTTCCACATAAGGCCATCTGGCCAAGGCTGAGAGATGAAACAAATCTTTCTGACACACAGAAACGAATACAGAGAGGCTAATAAAATGAGAAAGCAAAGAAACGTGCCACGAATGAAACAACAAGAGAAAACTCCAGAAAATAATCAAAATGAAATAGGGACAAGCAACCTACCAGAGACAGAGTTCAAAAGAATGGTTATAAGGATGCTCAATGAACTTAGGGGGAAAATTCATGAGTGCAATGAGAACCTCAACAGAGAGATAGTAAGCATAAAAAAGGACATAGAAACCATAAAAGAGAACCAGTCAGAAATGAAGAATACAATAACTGAAATGAAGAACACACTAGAAGGATTCAACGGTAGATTGGATGAAGCAGAAGATCAAATCAGTGAGCTGGAAAACAAGGTAGCAGAAAATATTCAATCAAAACAGCAAAAAGAAAAAAAAGAATTTTTTAAAAATGATGATAGCTTAAGAGACCTCTGGGACAGCATGAAGCATAACAATATTCACATCATAGGAATACCATAAGGAAAAGAAAGGAAGCGAGGGACTGAGAATCTATTTGAAGAAATAATGACAGAAAACTTCCTTACCTAACCCGGAAAAGGAATTAGACATATAAGTCCAGGAAGCACAAAAAGTACCAAAAAAGAGGAATTCAAACAAACCTACACCATGACACAACATAATTATAATACCAAAGATGAAAGACAAGGAAAGAATCTTAAAAGCAACAAGAGAAAAGCAGCTGGTTAGTTATAAGGGTACATCCATAAGAATGTCTGCTGATTTTTCAGCAGAAATTTTGCAAGCCAGAAGGGACTGGCAAGAAATATTCAAAGTTATGAAAAACAAGAATCTACAACCATGAATACTCTACACAGCAAGGTTCTCAATTAAAATGGAAAGTGAGATAAAGAGCTTCCCAGACAGGAAAACAAGCCAGTATTACAAGAAATATCAAAGGGACTTCTGTTAAAAAAAAAAAAAAAAGAGAAGAGGGGGAATACAGATGAACAAAATGGCAGTAACTATGTAACTATCAGTAATCACTTTAAATGTAAATAGATTAAATGCTCCAATCAAAAGACATAGGGTAGCTGAATGGATAAGAAAACAAGACCCATGCATATGCTGTCTACAAGAGACCCGCTTCAGATCGAATGACAGAGACTGAAAGTAAAGGAAATGGAAATGAAAATGAAAAATAAAAGCTGGGGTAGCAATACTTATATCAGACAAAATAGACTTTAAAACAAAGGCTACAATAAGAGACAAGGAAGGGCAGCACATAATGATAAAGGGATCAATAAATCAAGAGGACATAACCTTAGTAAACATATAGGCACCCAACAAAGGAGCACCTACATATATAAAGCAATTGCTGACCAACATAAAATGAGAAATCAACAGTAATACACTCATAGTAGGAGACTTTAACACCCCATTGATACCAATAGACATCTTGCAGACAGAAAATCAATAAGGAAACAGTGAGATTAAATGATACACTACACCAGATGGATTTAATAGATATTTTCAGATCATTTCCCTCCAAAGCTTAAAAATATACATTCTTCTCAAGTGCACATGGAACACTTTCCAGAATAGACCACATGTTAGGACACAAAACAAGTATCAATAGGTTTAAGAAGACTGAAATTATATCAACTGTCATCTCTGATCATAGTGGTATGAAATTAGAAATTAACTACAAGAAAAAAAACTGGAAAATACACAAACACATGGAGACTAAATAATATGCTACTAAACAATAAATAGGTTATTAATGAGATCAAGGAAGAAATCAAAAGATACCTAGAGATAAATGAAAATGAAAATACAACTACTCAGATCTACGGGAAACAGCGAAGGTCGTCCTAAGAAGGAAATTCATAGCAATACAGGTCTATCTCAGGAAACAAGAAAAATCTCAAAAAACCATCTAACCATACACGTAAAAGAACTAGAAAAAGAACAGCAAACATAGCCCAAAGTGAATAGAAGGAAGGAAACAATAAAGATCAGAGTGGAAAGAAATGAAATAGAGTCTAGAAAAACAATACAAAAGATTAATGAAACCAAGAGCTGGTTCTTTGAAAGGATAAACAAAATTGACAGACCCTTAACCAGACTCAACAAGGAAAAGAGAAAGAGGACTCAAATAAATAAAATCAGAAATGAAAGAGGAGAAATGACCACGGACTCCATAGAAATACAATGGATCATAAGAAAATACTACAAGCAATTATATACCAACAAATCTGACAATCTGGAAGAAATGGATACATTCCTAGAAAATTACAATCTCCGAAGACTGAGTCAAGAAGAAACAGAAAATCTGAACTGACCAATCACCACCAATGAAATAGAATCAGTAATCAAAAGCCTCCCAAAAAACAAAAGTCGTGGACCAGATGGTTTCATAGGCGAATTTTATCAAACGTTCAAAGAAGAATTAACACCTATTCTACTCAAACTATTCCAAAAAATTCAAGAAGAGGGAACACTCTCTAACTCCTTTTATGAAGCCACCATTACACTGATTCAAAAACCAGACAAAGACATTACAAAAGAAAGAAAGAAAGAAAGAAAAGAAGAAAGAAAGAAAGAAAGAAAGAGAAAGAAAGAAGAGAAGGAAGGGAAGGAATAAAGGAAGGAAGGAAGGAAGGAAGGAAGGAAGGAAGGAAGGAAGGAAGGAAGGAAGGTAGGAAGGAAGGAAGGAAAAGAAGAAAGAAAGAAAGAAAGAAAGAAAGAAAGAAAGAAAGAAAGAAAGAAAGAAAGAAAGGAAAGAAAGAAAGAAAGAAAGAAAGAAAGAAAGAAAGAAAGAAAAAGAAAGAAAAAAAGAAAGAAAGAAAATTATAGTCCAATATCCCTTATGAACAATGATGAAAAAATCCTCAACAAAATATTAGCAAACCAAATTCAGCAAGACATTAAAAACATTATACACTGTGATCAACTTGGATTTATTCCTAGGATGCAAAGTTGGTTCAATATCAGCAAATTAATTAATATGATACACCACATTAACAAATTGAAATAGAAAAGCCATATGATCATATCAATAGATGCAGAAAAATCGTTTGACAAAATCCAGCATCCATATATGATAAAAATTCTCAGCAAAGTGGGACTAAAGGGAACATACCTCAACATAATAAAGGCCATATATGTCAAACCTACAGCTAACATCATACTCAATGGGGAAAGGTTAAAAGCGTTTTCCTTAAGATCAGGAACAAGACAAGGATACCCACTTTCACTACTGCTCAACATTGTATTGGAAGTCCTAGCTACAGCAATCAGACAAGAAAGAGAAATAAAAGGTATCCAAATTGGAAAAGAAGAAGTAAAACTGTCATTATTTGCAGATAATGTGATACTATATATAGACAACCCTAAAGATTACACACACACACACACACACACACACATAACTTAGAACTGACCAATGAATTAAGTAAAGTAGCAGGATACAAAATCAATATTCAGAAGTCAATGACATTTTTACACACCAATGAAGAACTTTAGACAGAGAAATTAAGAAAACAATCCCATTTACAATTGCATCAAAAACAATAAAATATCTAGGAATAAAATTAACCAAGGAAGTAAAAGACCTGTTCTCAGAAAATTGTAAGTCATTGAAAAAAGAAATTGAAGAAGATACAAATAAGTGAAAGCATATACTGTCCTCATGGGTAGGAAGAATCAACATAATTAAATGGCCATACCACACAAAGTAATCTATAAATTCAATATAATCCCTATCAAAATACCAATGGGATTTTTCAGAAAGTTAGAACAAATAATCCTAAAATTTATATGGATCCATAGAAGAGCCAAATAGCCACAGCAATCTTGAGAAAAAAGAACAGAGTTGGAGGTATCACACTACCTGATATGAAACTATACTACAAGGCTACAGTAATCAAAACAGCATGCTACAAGTATAAAAACAGATACAATGATCAATGGAACAGAATAGATAGCCCAGAAATAAATCCATGCATATACGCTCACTTAATCTATGACAAAGGAGGCAAGAATACACAATAGGTTAAAGACAGTCTCTTTAATAAATGGCACTGGGAAAATTGGACAGATACATGCAAAAAAATGAAACTGGACCACCTTCTTACACCATATACAAGAATAGACTAAAAATAGATTAAAGACTGAAGTGTAAGACCCAAAACCATAAAACTTCTAGAAGAAAACATAGGCAGTAAACTCTCTGATATTGCTACTAGTAATTTCTTTTCAAATATATCTCCTCGGGCAAAGGGAACAAAAGAAAAAATAAATAAATGGGACTACATCAAACTAAAAAGTTTTTGCACAGCAAAGGAAACCATCAACAAAACGAAAAGACGACCTACTGAATAGGAGAAGATATTCTCTTATAATACATCTGATAAGGGATTAATTTCCAAAATATAAAGAACTAATACAACTCAACAACAACAAAAACAAACAACCCGATTTAAAAATGGGCAGAAAACCTGAATAAATATTTCTCCAAAGAGGAAATACAGATGGCCAATAGGCATATAAAAGGATGCTCAAAGTCACTAATCATCAGAGAAATGCAAATTAAAACCACAATAAGATATTACCTCATACCTGTCAGAATGGCTATCATCAATAAATCAAAAGTCAACAAGTGCTGGCCAGGATATGGAAAAAAGGGAACCCTCATACACTGTTGGTGAGATTGCAAATTGGGACAGCCATTATTGAAAACAGTCTGGAGGTTCCTCAAAAAATTAAAAATGGATCTACCTTTTGACCCAGCAATTGCACTTCTGAGTATTTCTTCAAAGAAAACCAAAACAATAATTTGTAAAGATCTATTCACCCCTATATTCATGTCAGCACAATTTACAATAGCCAAGACATAGAAGCAGCCTAAATGTTCATCAATAGATGATTGGATAAAGAAGTTATGGTTCATATATACAATGGGATATTACTCAGCCATAAAAAATAAAACCCTACCATTTGCAACAACATGGATGGACCTAGAGGTTATTATGCTGAGCAAAATAAGTCAGGCAGAGAAGGATAAATACCGTATGATTTCACCTATAAGAGGAATCTAAAGAACAAAAAGAACAAACTAATCAAAAACAGACCACAAATATAGAGGACAATCTAGTGATGCCCAGAGAAGAGGGGGTTTGGAGGGCCGGGAGAATGGAGTGAAAGGTTAAAGAAATACAAATTAGTCGTTGATAGATGATCACAGGGATGGGGAGCACAGCATAGGGAATGCAGTCACCAGTAACATATTGGCAAGGTTTAGAGCCAGAGGGGTGATAATCAGGGGGATTATTTCATAAACTATATAAATGTCTAACCAGTGTACTGTATACTTGAAACTAATAATAAAATAAAATAAAATGCTTTAAAAAAAAGACCTGATGATAAAAGACACAGGAAGTTATCTTCATAAAACATAACATTTTTTTAAAAAATTGTAATTATGTAATAGGATGTAGGTGGATGGTAATCATTTTGCAATATATAAATGTATCCAATCTACATGTTGTGCATCTTAAACTTACACATGTTATGTGTCAATTATATCTCAATAAAGCTTGGGGAAAGATTATATATTCAAGATTTGTTTTCTAAAACTGGAGAAAAATTTGCCAAAATGTCAACAGTTATTTCCTCTAGCATATGTATATCTGTACTTTCATAACTTTCTACAGAGAACATTGTTACTGCTTCATGATCAGCAAATATAAATATTTGCAAAACTAGGAAAGGGTAATAATCATATTTGCCTTTAAGGAATTTGGTACATAAATTTTTTTTAGGCTTTTTATATTTTTTTAATTTTAATTTTTCAATTACAGTTTACATTTAATATCATATAGTGGTTAGGCATTTATATAATTTACGAAGCGATCCCCCTGATAAGCCTAGTACCCACTTGGCACCATACACAGTTATTACAATATTATTGACTATTATGTATGTAAAGTACAGCATAGGTACAAAAACTTTTATAAGACCAAATGTGGGGCAATTCCTTAACTTTTTATCAGTGGTTTAGGAAATATTGTGTAATAGAGCCATAAAACAATGTTCAAGGCTGAATACAGAAAACATATATTAAAGTACATCTCTGTGGAAGGCATAGTTAATCTTTAATCCAAACTTCGGTCATAGTGATAGATTTGTGTACTCATTCTGATTTGCCTTACCCATATATACTGTATATCCTGACAGCCCCTCTGAAATGGTGAAGAGGTCCAGTTTCAAGCCTGACCATCCCAAGTGAATAAGATATCCTTATTCATGGGATAAAATAAACTTATACTAAAATGTAGGGTTTGGATACAGAGACAAGTATGACCATTTGAGACCCAGGAGTACAGAGAGTAGGAGAGCAGGCACATCTAAGCCTCAGACCCTTCAGGGCTGCACCTCCAGGGTGGCCTTCCAAAATGCTGCTGCCTAGGGCTGAGAACTAGGAATCCTCTTGGGGGTTAATGAACTTCTTGGGACTTCATTGATCTGACACAGTCCATGCTCAGCAAATATTTTTTTTTCTTTCTGAGACACTATCCCCACTTCTACCCCAACCCTGAAGCTGCTCACTCCTAACACAAGTCCCTATAAGGATCATGCTTCAGTCATGGAAGATAAATGGTTCCACTCTGGAGTTAACTGTCACACCTCACATGAGGCCTAGCACATCATCAGTGCTGCATAAATATTTGTTTAATGAATGAACAAATAGATGGATAGGTAGATGGATATTTGGCCAAAGCTTTGTCTAGAGATTATGGACCATCACTGTTTGATTTGCTTTTATGGATAAACTGAATGGTTTTGATTTCACGCAGACACCTTGGTTGATGGTGACTGTAACAGGGCTGAGACAGAAAAAAGCTAATCTATTCATCACATGTTCTTTATTCAAATATAAAGTAAAAAGAAATAAAATTAATGGATGAGAATAAGAAATACTGCCTTTGACACATATTAGCTGAGTAACTGTCTAGAAACTAATTCTCTTTTCCAAAATCAAGTCGCCTTATCTCTAAAATCCAATAGTGGTACTTAGCCTACAGGGTTGTTTTGACCTGTGCTTGACACAGAGCAGTCATTCAATGAACATCCATTTCCTCTCTACTGAACTTTCCCTAAAACAGACAACTTTGAGAGCAACTAAATAGCATAGCTAGCACAAAAAATCTCTCCGAAATGGGTCAGCTAAGAGGGAGGTAAATAGGCATATGGTTGACTTCATGGTTATTTCCATGTGATAGGAATGAGTTGTCTGGTGGAATCTGGAGTAGGAAGAAAAATCATAACCCTATTTTTATTTACTTAGGTATCTGCAATGTCTTACTATACCCTACAGGGCAATATAACAGAATATTTGTCAGTGCTAGACCAATCACAAACTCTTGAGTCTTGGTGAAGTAAAGATGCCTCTCTAGTCTTCACTTCTGAAACAGGAGAACAACTAGCTGTCTCAAATAGACCATCCGGGAATGTTGTGAAAGCCAATGAAAGAGCCCTCTTCATTCTTATTTGGTAAAAAAGAGACTATGTGAGGCTAAGGATGGGTTTAAGAATGATACTACAAGTATAAGTCTTTCTTTTAGTTGTAGTAGTAATGATAGGAAGGGTTATTTAATGCCCAATGGATCAGGGACAGAATGTCACCTGAGATTCAAAAGTCATAGTTTTGCAACCCTATAGGGAAATAAGAGAGCCAGCCAAAATTACATGGTTTCTCTGTAGCAGGCAAAGTACATTACCTGTATTCTGTCACTGAATTCTCAATACAAGCCTAGAAAGTAGGGTTTATACACCCATGTTCTGCCATGTTCTGAAAAAACTGAGGATCACAGAAGATAAGTCATTTCCCTAGGGTCAAACAATTAATAAGTTTGGAAGCAGGTATTCAAAGGCAAGTCTGTCTGACTCCAAAGACATCAGCTCTCAGAGAAATAACCACAAAAGTGATAGCCTCAAGATACATATCTTATTCAGGTGCAGGGGAAGAGGAAGAAGTGTTCACTTCCAGGAGCCATTCTTTAACCACAGACTTCTTTGACCCTACTTCCTGAATAAACTGTCTTCTGCATTTTCCATTTGAGGGGAATGTGAACATTTGGCAGGATTGAGGATCGAATGAGCTTTAGTGCCTGGATGTGCCACGAACTCTCTCCCAAAAGGACACGAAAAAAATAGAGAGAGATGGAGATAAGGAGAAAGATAGGAAAGGGTTAAAGGAAAAAGGAGAGACTGACAAAAGTAGTCACATTTTCTTATAACCTTTTTATTGAGGTACAATATTCACGCAGTAAAGTGCAAAGACCTTGAATGTACAGCTCAATGAACTTTACATATGTATCTACCTGTGTAACCAGATCAAGATATAGAACATTTCCATCATCTCATAAGACTCCCTCAGGCACTTTCCCAGTTAATCCCCATCCCTAGAGGTAACCACTAATCTGATTACTGAAAATATACATAAATTTGCATTTCTTAGAATATTATATAAGAGAAAGAATACAGTATATACTCTTATTTTGTTTGGTTTCTTTCAGTCAGGATAATAATTTTTTTATAGTCTTTATTGAAATATAATAGACAATTAGTTGCTTGTATTTACATTGTACAATTCGATGAGTTCTTTTCACTTATAGTTGGCATACAATAATATACCAGTTTCAGTTGTATAGCATAGTGATCAGAGATCCACATAACTCATAAAGCGATCACTCCTCTAAATCCAGTACCCCCTTCCCCCTTACATATTTATTACATTATTAACCCTCTTCCCCATGTTACACTCTACATCTCCATGTCTATTCTGCAACTATCCATTTGTACCTCTTAATCTCTTTGCCTTTTTTGCCCCTCCCAACTCCCCTCCCATCTAGCATCCCTCTAAATATTCTCTGTATCTATGAGTTTATTTCCACTTTTATTGTTGTTGATTTTGTTCTTTAGATTCCACATGTACATAAAATCATGCGATATGTCTTTCTCTATCCAATCCATTTCATTCAGCACAATACCCTCTAGGTTCATCAACACAATATCTTTTTCCATCTCCTTCCTTTTAGTCTCTGTGTGTCTTTTAATCTGAAGTGAGTCTCTTGTAGGCAGCATATGTAGGGGTCTTGTTTTCTTATCCATTCAGCCACTCTATCTTTTGGTTGGAGCCCTTAATTCTTTTCCATTTGAGGTACTTGTTGATAGATATATAGTTATTACCAGTCTTTATTCATGTTTTTGATACATGTTCATTGTTCTTAAAGAAGTTTCTCCAACATTTCCTGTAATACTGGCTTGGTGATGATAAATTCCTTTAGTTTATTTCTGTCTGGGAAGATCTTTATCTGTCCTTTGACTCTAAATCTTAGCTTTGCTGAATAAAGCATTCTTGGTTGTAGATCCTGGGTTTTCATCATGTCAAATATTTTGTGCCAAGCCCTTCAGTCCTGCATCGTTTCTTTTGAGAAATCAGCTGCTAGTCTCATGGGTACTCCCTTGTAGGTAACTAACTGCTTTTCTCTTGCTGCTTTTAAGATTCCCTCTTTGTATTTAACCTTTGGCATTTTAATAATAATGTGTCTTGGTGTGGGCCTCTTTGGGTTCCTGATTTTGAGGATTCTCTGAGCTTCCTGCGGTTTTATGTTTATTTCCTTTACCAGGTTAGGGAAGTTTTCCATCATTATTTCTTCAAATAGCTCTCCAACATCTTGTTTTCCTTCAGGTATCCCTATGACACGGATATTTTTACTTTTAATAGTGTCCCATAGTCTCCTTAAATTATTATTATATAGTCTTGGCTTCTTTTTTCTTGCCATTCTGAGTGGCTTCTTTTTTCTTGCCATTCTGAGTGGCTTCTTTTTTCTTGCCATTCTGAGTGAGTGTCCTTGGCTTCCCTGTCCTCTATATCGGTCATTCGATCCTCTTCTTTATTCATTTTGTTTATTCCATTTAATATACTTCTCATATCAGATAATGCATTCTTCATTTCTAACTGGTTCCCTTTTATAATTTCCATTCTCATTTTTACGATTTTTATCTCTTTGTTAAAGTTCTCACAGAATTCATCTACACTTCCCTTAACTTCATTGAGCATCCTTATAACCAGTGTTTTGAACTCTGCATCTGTTGGATTGCTTGAGTTCATTATTTCTGGATCTCTGTTCTGTTCTCTCATATGGTTTCTGCTTCTTTGTCTTCCCATTTTGGCTGCCTTTCCATGTCTGTTTCTATGTACTAAGCCAAGTTCCTAAGTCTCCCGGTCTTATTGGGTGGCTTTGTGTAGTGGGTGTCCAGGAGCAAAGTCCTGAGAGGGCCTCAGCTGCAGGCCAAATTTAGCCTAAGCCTCTACCCCTCCTAGGCCACCTGTTATGATTTAGCAAGCAATCCACAGATGCTATACTTATAGTTGCCACAAAAGGCCACACCAGAAACCAAGGTCAGCTGCCACCAGTGTGAGTCTAGCCCCTGTTCAGCAAGGAGCACCTGACTCGCTGAGGACACACTTGGATGTGGCTTAGGTGGGGCCGCGAGTTGGGGGAGGTGGAGTTACAAGAAATCTTCTGAGCAGAGTGACCTCTGTTATCCAGTTTGATGATGTCACGGCTATGGCAGTGCTGTGTCCAGCACACTGGTAATGGGTAGGGCTCAACAGGGAACAATTAATACTGCTGGCACTTCTATACAGAGCAAGTCTTGCCTCTGCCCCCACTGCAACAACTCAGTGTCACCCAGTAAGTCCCTGGGATCCCCTGCACAGCCGAACTGCCACTGGTGCTCAGAGTGAGCAGGTCCGTCACCGGAAAAGTCCACTTACGGACATGGTCCCTTTCAGAGGCATCTGCCGCTGCCACAGCTTCTGTCTCACTCAGCCACTTGAGACAGGGCAGCCTCGCATCCTCATCCCGTCCTACTTTCTGCCTTTGCAGGGTGATTTCTTAGATTTCTCCCTAGTTGTGGGGCTTGTTCATCTAGATCCCAGGTGATTTTTCCTTGCTGTTTGCTCCTTGTTTCTATCATGACTTTGATTGGGTCACCAGAGGAATGAACAGAGCCTCTATCATCTACGCCATTTTTTCCCCACCGCTAGCATAATTTTTTTGAGACTTATTTTTTCATTGCTAAGTAGTATTCCATTATATGGATGTACCATTGTTTATTTATCCATTCCTTTGTTTATGCAAATTAGGGTTTCCAATTTGGGGCAACTATGAATAGAGTTGCTACGAACATTTATATACAAGTCTTTGTATACACATATGCTTTCATTTATCTTGGGCATATACCTAGAGATGGAATTGTTGGATCATAGAGTAAGCATATGTTTAGCTACAGTATATCCAAAAGCACTGAATCTTAGATATCTGTCCTCTGCCTAGTCAGCCTTTTTATTTAGAGAAGGTAACTCCATTTTCCTCCTCAAAATGAAAGTTATATATATTCTCTATAGAAAATTGGAAAATACAGCAAAGCAGAAAGAAGGAAAATTATACCAATGACCTCCATTTTCCTAAATGTAACCCATCTTCAAACAAGCTGAATTGTTTCTAGAATTAGGTGTTGTCTAGTGGCTGACTTGAGAATGTAGAATCACAGCTAGAGAGTTCCTGGAAAATTAACTGAGCAGACTGTCAAGCATAAAATCAATTTGCGAATTCATGGAGACTCTATGAAAGAGTCAGGGCCCAATATACCATGAGGCTTAGTTTAGACAGAGCCTCTAGTCAGGCCCAGAAAGGCAAACAACTCTATGTTCTCTGCTGGCCTTCCTGAGCTTTCTTACAAGATCCGCAACTGAGTTTATGCCTGCCTATAAGAGAAAAAATATGTATACTGCATCCTAACATGTGCTACATCCATACAATATAGTGCACCATCAAATAGTTTATGTAGATCTAAATGTAACAATGGTAAATAGTGATCAGGGCCTGTTTAGGGGATATATCTTAGTGTAGTGGTTAGGACCATAAGCTTTGGAGAAAGAGTATCTGGGTTAGATATCTGGCTTCAACCCTAGGTCTTTGACCTTAAACAAGTGACATTGTTTTCTGTCTCCCCATTTTATCAACTACCTTGTGGGACTGCTTTGAGGATTAAATAAAATACTGGGGACTTAGAAATACACTTAGAACAAGTAAAGCTTGGTTCATGATAAATTAACCATCAACAACCTCAAATGGCCTGTTAACATTACTCCGCAGTCCTATTTTTCTCTGGTCAACCCACTCTCACTCTTACAACTAATTAAACCTTCTCCAATGTCTTCAAACTTCCAACATCTCCTCTTCCTCATTCTTTCTACATATAGAAGAACATACTCCCCTTTAAAGAAAAAAATAATGGGGGGAGGTTTCAGAGGGGAGCTTCCTCATCTTCCTAGCACCAAACATAAACCTGCAGACATGCTGTTAGATGGAGATGCTCTCTCCACCTGTGCATTGTGTCCCAGACCCTCCTCTTTCTCGGCCAATGTACGCTCTAATGTATCTCTTCTCTCTACTATATTTAAACCACTCGTTCCCAATGGACACTTTATTGTAAACTTTACACATCCACCAGGTTTACCCCTGTTTTCTTTAAAGGCCTCCTTAATCCCATTCCTGCTACAATCCTGGCATTTTCATTTCCTTCTTAGCCAAACTGCTTCAAATAGTTGCCTATACACTTTGTTTCCACAACTTTGACTTCCTCTCTCAGCTAACCACACTCCAATCCATTCCAATCCGGATGTTGGCATTGTCACTCCATGAAAATAGATCTGGCTAAAGTCACCAATGACCTCCATATTCCTAAATGCAACACACATTTTCCAGTCCACATGTTATTTGACCCCTCAGTACCAACGCACTGTTGACAGTCCACTCCCTACTTCTTGAAACAGTCTTTTCCTTCCCCTTCAATGACACGAGCCCTTCCTAACATTCTTTTAAACCTCTATGGCTGCTCTTTTCCTGTCTCCTTTGCAGGCCGATCCTCCACATTAAATCCTGGAGTTTCTCAAGGCTTTTTTCTATGTTCTCCCTCTGATACTCTTCTGACTTGTACAGCATTATCCCCACACATGGCTTCAATTACCACCTATGTGCACAGAGCTCACAATTTATATCTCCAGGCTAGAGTCTCCTTCCAAGCTGCAGATCCATCCACTGAACTATCTATGTAGCTCTCAAAGGAATCTTTAGCATAGCAAGTCTAAGACCAATATCACAGTTTTCATCCTTGAACTTGGTAGTTAGTGTTTCTGACCAGCACTCTTAAATATACAGTTGTACAAGCCAGCAACAGAAGTTACCCTTGACTTCTCACTCTCCCTCACTCCCAATTCTAATCTATTGCTAATTCCAGTGGATTTTACTTCCTACGTAACTGTAAAATATACCAGTTCCCTTCATCTAAACCACAATTACCTCAGTCTAATCTACCATCACTTCTACCCTAGATTGATGCAATGATACCTAATAGGACTCCCCCAATACATTCTGACCCCTTCCCACTCCTTTGTCCATACTGTAGCCAGGGTGATATTTTCAAAAGATGAATCCAATTCACAATACCACCACCACCACCACCACCACCACCACCATACCCACCACCACCACCACCACCATCACTACTTCCTCCATACATTGATAACACACAGGGTTGCCAGTGCAGCTCTAGGATATAGACATAACAGCTTAAGTTGGCTTCTGCTGTCCTGACCCCTATACACTAGCACACACTCAACTCCCACCACACTGCTCTCCCATTGCCTCTTGAACTCCAGAGTTACTGGCATTCTTTCAGCCCCTTTTACTCACTATGCCATCTCTGAACACATAGCCTTAAGCCTTCTCCCCAACCCCTATCTCCAACTGAATAAGCCTCTATTCTTCCTTCACCTCTCAGCTCAATAATCACATTCTCAGGGCACAATTCCTGACCACCTTGACTAGTCAAATCCCACTTTTTTATAGGTTCTCATAGTACCGTGGACCCCTTCCTCCTCATACTTATCCTTATTGCAAGTATACACTTGTATGGCTATTTGCTTGTTATTTGGCTCCCCCACTAACTAGACTTCATGAAGAGTGAGACCTTGTAGGTAATTTTTGCTTGTATCTGTTTCCTGGGTACCCAGCATAATCCCTGGCAATAAGTAGGCACTCTATAAGTATTTTATGAATGAATGAATAAGTAGGTACTTTTCCGTGGTCTTTTAAAAAAGAATTGCCCCCACGGCAGGTAGACTGATATATCCTACCAGAAGCACTGTCTGAAAGTGCCTCTGTCAAAGAGATACACAGCCAGAGACTAGTTAAAAGCAGTAAAAACAGATTTTCAGTACTATTCCTATAGAGGAAAAGAGACTTCAGTATAGAACTGGGCTCAATTCTGAATACAACAAAGACAAGTGGGCATTTATAGCCAAGGTACAGAGTGAGGGGGTCAGTGGATGGAAAATGACTAAGAGGAGACATCAAGGAAGGGGGATTTTTGCTAAACCAGCTTAACAGGATTCTTGGTAAAGGCAGGCCAAGGTGATCGGGTATCAAGGGTAGGAGAAAGTTTTTGCTAAAACTGGGGTAGGCATGAAGACAGGGCCCCCGGTCAGGGCCCAAGAATGAGGCTTAGTTGAAAAGTGGATTTGGAAGAACCTGTCTAAAGTTTGGTCAAAAAGAGAGTCTTTGTCATTTCCTTATGCCACTGTATTTTTACTTATCCTGCTAATCTCCCCACAAAAAAAATCATATCTCCACTATTCATTACTCCATAGGCATTTGTAAGCACTTCTTTCAAGTGTAATTTACATTCATAAATTTCACCCATTTTAAGTGTACAATTCAATTTTTTTTAGTAAATTTAGAGTTGTGCAAACCATCACCACGATCTCTAAAAAAAAAAAAAAAAA
>NW_024345599.1:322217-325614 GCF_902729225.1 Pteropus medius
CTCCCGCTCCCGGCGCCTAGCTGAACCGAAAGGAGTGAGAGGGGCCCAGGATGGCGGGCGAAGTTCCCAGGCCAGCGTTAACTAGCCCAGCCATAGCGAGCAAAGTCATAGTCCCCTGTGTCCGAACTCCGCTGACACCAGACTCCCCTTCCTTCCCTTCGTCACCATCCGCCATTCGCCACGCTGACCACTCCCCCTTTCCAGTGGCCAGCGCCAGCCCCACGCCGCCGGCCGCCATTGCCCTGGCAGCCTCTTCTCTGTCCCTTTCCGGAAACGAGATATACTAGGGGCGCGGGGAAGGGGGCAGACTGAGGGTCTCTGGACTGCAGGAGCTGAGAGAAAGGAATGATTCTTATCAAACTCTCCCTCCACCCTCCTGAGGCCCCCTATCTGACCTTTTCCCCTGCCTAGCTGCGGGCTTTCGGTAGGGAAAAGGGACTACGGGCTGGAGAGCAACAGAGAAGGTGAGCTGGACGCAGCGCTGATCACCGCCACAGTCACCACACAGGTCGCAGGGCACTGCAACCTTTACACCGTCCCAAACAGACCTAAGCCATTTCCTTCCCTTCCCCCCACGCCAGACATCATTTCCTCCTCCCCTTGGGCATCCTGCTTCTTTCCCAAAGACTAAGCTAATCCTCGCCCTCCCTGACAGTTTTTTCATCTCTAAAGTGGGGATAGCATTGACGATGTAATGACATCGTGAGAAACCAGCCCAATGCAAAGTAGGTAGGAGACAGGGAGGAGGGAGGGAGAGAGAGGGAGTAAGAAAAAGAAAAGACCGTGGTAAAGGAGTCCTCACAATATAAAGGTAAATGTCCTAATTACTGTATTGGTCGGACAGAGCATTGGAATAGGAAAATGGTTCAGAAATAATTGCTGAATAAATTACGGCGATTCTCAGAAGTTGTTTCTCA
Organism: Pteropus medius; assembly: GCF_902729225.1. Taxonomy (NCBI): domain Eukaryota; kingdom Metazoa; phylum Chordata; class Mammalia; order Chiroptera; family Pteropodidae; genus Pteropus; species Pteropus medius. The sequence continues at coordinate 323,135 of NW_024345599.1, forward strand.
GTGCCCATCTCTTCTTTCAGAAGCCGAACATTCTCTTTTTTCAGAGGGCTGTTATCTGGTGGGTGGTGTGTTCTATGCATGTGTCTGTGCCGATCACTGCTGGGGGACAGTGGCCTCCACACACAGGCTCCAGGCACAACCTAAACTGGTCACTTCCAGATTGGAGTCCTGCATGGCGCTAACCTGGTGCCCCCTGGGACATGCCTGCTTTGCATTCACAAGACTGAATTTCCACCAGTGTGGGAGCGGGTTGTGCAATGGCCCTTGTGACTCTCCCAGCTTGGTATCAGGCATAGCGAGTGGAATTTCATTTAATCAGTGGTTACCTCTTTTGTAATAGTCCTCCAGGCCCATTTTGGAGAGATCCTCCTTTTTGCTGACAGCTTAGGAATTCTCTGATGGAAAAGGATCTTGATTTGGAAAAGAATTTGCAATGCATTTTCATATCAATTTGCTGGTGGGGGAGATACAGAAGATGTGCCATGCTTACAGATAGGATGGTGTCTGGTTTAGAGGCCTCCTTTGTAGTTGGATGAATACGGCAATAAATGAATGGGTGAATGAAGAAATCCACGCAGAAGCCCGTGGTTCTGAGCATCAGAATCACCTGCAGGGCTTGTTAAAACAGATTGCTGCACCCCATCTCCAGAATTTCTGATTCAGTCAGTCTGGCATGGAGCCTGAGACTTTGCATCTCTAACAGGTTCCCAGGTCATGCTGATGCTACTGGTCTAGGAACTGCACTCTGAGAACCACTGGCACAAGCCATTGGTGGAGATCTCTTTAGGCCATGGTAGTTGTGGCTGCAGACTTTTCAGCCTGATCCTGCCAAATTGCTCACGGGTGAAGTCAAAAATGAATCCCCTGACTTGGTGGTTGGGGGTATGGGTTGGTTACCCACTTTACCTCCCAGGAAACTCTCCTGAGAAGTGTTAGAATGTTAGATTTGAAAGACTCTCAGGTGGTGTGTGTGCGCGCGTGCGCATGTACATGTGCATGCATCCATCCGCACGTGCATCTGTGCTGCTGTCCCTACAGGTACTGCTGTCTCTACAGGTACTGCTGTCTCTTTCTATACATCTAGTGCTGACCACTGACCTCTGAGACTCCTTGAGCCCTTCTGAGTTTTCTTATCCAGCAAAGAGAAAGCAAACATCTTAGATCTGAGAGCTTTATCCTTTCCTGGGATTTGGTGACATCTAGTGGCTAACTGGAGAATCTTTGCTTATAGAGAACATTCCGGAAAATTAACTTAGCAGCCTGGAAAGCAAAAAACACCTACTTGTGAATCCTCTGAGAAAGTTTTCCTGAAGGGCTGATGAGAGGAAGTAATGACTGACTCAATAGGATATGAGTCAAAATGGATTTCTTGCTCTTTCAGTTATGTCAGATATTAGAGGTCATCAAAGAATCTCATATCACCCAAGTGTATCCTCAGTGTGAATGATTTTCTAGAAATAGGGCTCAATAAAGTGTCCTTGAATGAAATGAAGCAGGTAATATCAACTTGATATTTACTTCCCATCTCAGTGTTTCTCTGGGATCCCAGCTCTAAACATACCAAGGATAACAATCCATTTCCGTTCTGGTCAGATCTACAAAGAGATCTGTAGACGTTCAGGTGCAGCTGCTACTGAGGGTGTCCAGGCCTGAAGATCATTGAGAGGTATAATTTTTAATGGTCATTACATAGGCAGCAATGTAAGACAACCCTGGATGTCACAGGCATCCGAAGTCCTCATGGGAGATACAAGGTGTTGTAAATAATCACGTGCAGTTGGCACTTTAATAGAAAGTTTAGCTACTTGTCACTGGAATAAGGGGAGGCAATCAGGGATCATGAAGGCAGCTGCTTCTTAAAGTTGTTATTTTAGGATTTAAATTGGCCTTTAGCCATTAAAGCACTTTGATGGGTCACAATACATGGTCACGGTTGTAAAATAAGCATCAGCAGATTCTCAAGCACCACCCCCAGAGCTATGGAATTTCAGAAATTAGGAGTGGGGCCCCAGTAATCAATGATTTAACAAGCCCTGCAGAGGATCCTGGTGCATGCTGAAGTTTGAGAACCACTGGTTTAAAACAAGGTTTAAATGCCCCTGAAAAAAGATTACAGGGTGTTTAGAGACTATCAATGAGATTATGGAGGAGACTGCATTTCTATAACACAGACCTACTTTTTTCAAAACATAGAAATGTGACTTAAATCTTCTCATTATTGGTTAAATGAAAGGAAGATGACTGTTTGCTTTTTCTTTGGATTCTGGAAAATGCTGTCTTGACAGTCTCCAGAGTTGCCCAATTGTCCTGTGGACACGGCGATAAGCTTAGAAACAAACAGAAAATTGCTCCGCCTCAACATTAATCAAAGAAATACAAATTAAAATAGCAATGGTATACCATTTTTCAGCTAACAAACTGGCCAAGATGAAGAATAATGTGCATCATCAAGAAGGCTATGGTGGGGGAAGGAGATAAAA